>NC_091222.1:2307233-2586014 GCF_040958095.1 Procambarus clarkii
GTTCCAAAATATGGCTCAGGCCTCGAAATTGGGATATTTGGGATATTTTGAAAACTGCAGGGGAGTTTGGTTCAAATGTGACCAAACGCCGCTTTCAGTACTTGGCACATGTTGGGTATAAAAAGGAGCTATTTCAAACTGCGAATACGTGCAGAGAGCAAAAATTTGGCTCCAAAATATGGCTCATGCCTCGAAATTGGGATATTTGGGATATTTTGAAAACTGCAGGGGAGTTTGTGCAAAATGTGACTCACTGCCGCTTTCAATACTTAGCATATGTTGGGTATATAAAAGTCGCAATTTCAAACTGCGAATACGTGCAGAGAGCCAGAATTTGGCTCCAAAATATGGCTCAGACCTAGAAATTGGGATATTTGGGATATTTTGAAAACTGCAGGGGAGTTTGGTTCAAATGTGACCAAACGCCGCTTTCAGTACTTGGCACATGTTGGGTATAAAAAGGAGCTATTTCAAACTGCGAATACGTGCAGAGAGCAAAAATTTGGCTCCAAAATATGGCTCATGCCTCGAAATTGGGATATTTGGGATATTTTGAAAACTGCAGGGGAGTTTGTGCAAAATGTGACTCACTGCCGCTTTCAATACTTGGCATATGTTGGGTATAAAAAGTCGTAATATCAAACTGTGAATACGTGCAGAGAGCCAGAATTTGGCACCAAAATATGGTTCAGGCCTTGAAATTGGGATGTTTGGGATATTTTGAAAACTGCAGAGGAGATTGGGACAAATGTGACCAAACGCCGCTTTCAGTACTTGGCATATGTTGGGTATAAAAAGTCGTAATTTCAAACTGCGAATACGTGCAGAGAGCCAGAATTTGGCTCCAAAATATGGCTCAGGCCTCGCAATTGGGATGTTTGGGATATTTTGAAAACTGCAGGGGAGTTTGTGAAAATGTGACTCACTGCCGCTTTCAGTACTTGGCATATGTTGGGTATAAAAAGTCGTATTTTCAAACTGCGAATACGTGCAAAGAGCCAGAATTTGGTTCCAAAATATGGCTCAGGCCTCGAAATTCGGAAGTTTGGGATATTTTGAAAACTGCAGGGGGGTTTGGGACAAATATGACCAAACGCCGCTTTCAGTACTTGGCATATGTTGGGTATAAAAAATTCGCAATTTCAAACTGCGAATACGTGCAGAGAGCCAGAATTTGGCTCCAAAATATGGCGCAGGCCTCGAAATTGGGATGTTTGGGATATTTTGAAAACTGCAGGGAGATTTGGGACAAATGTGACCATACGCCGCTTTCAGTACTTGGCATATGTTGAGTATAAAAAGTCGTAATTTCAAACTGCGAATACGTGCAGAGAGCCTGAATTTGGCACCAAAATATGGCTCAGGCCTTGAAATTGGGATATTTGGGATATTTTGAAAACTGCAGGGAGGTTTTGGTCAAATGTGACCAAACGCCGCTTTCAGTACTTGGCACATGTTGGGTATAAAAAGGAGCAATTTCAAACTGCGAATACGTGCAGAGAGCAAAAATTTGGCTCCAAAATATGGCTCATGCCTCGAAATTGGGATATTTGGGATATTTTGAAAACTGCAGCGGAGTTTGTGCAAAATGTGACTCACTGCTGCTTTCAGGACTTGGCATATGCTAGGTGTAAAAAAAAATTCGTAATTTTAAACTGCGAATACGTGCAGAGAGCCAGAATTTGGCTCCAAAATATGGCTCAGGCCTCGAAATTGGAATGTTTGGGATATTTTGAAAACTCCAGGCGGGTTTGTGCAAAATGTGACTCACTGCCGCTTTCAGTACTTGGCATATGTTGGGTATAAAAAGTCGTAATATGAAACTGCGAATACGTGCAGAGAGCCATAATTTGGCTCCAAAATATGGATCAGGCCTCGAATTTGGGATACTTGGGATATTTTGCAAACTGCAGGGAGGTTTGGGACAAATGTGACCAAACGCCGCTTTCAGTACTTGGCATATGTTGGGTATAAAAAGTCGTAATTTTAAACTGCGAATACGTGCCGAGAGCCAGAATTTGGCTCCAAAATATGGCTCTGCCCTCGAAATTGGGATATTTTGAAAACTGTAGGGGAGATTGGGACAAATGTGCCCAAACGCCGCTTTCAGTACTTGGCATATGTTGGGTATAAAAAGTCGTAATTTCAAACGGCGAATACGTGCATAGAGCCATGATTTGGCTCCAAAATATGGTTCAGACCTCGAAATTGGGATGTTTGGGATATTTTAAAAAACTGCAGGGGGTGTGGGACAAATATGACCAAACTCCGGTTTCAGTACTTGGCATATGTTCCGTATAAAAAGTCGTAGTATCAAACTGCAAATACGTGCAGAGAGCCAGAAATTGGCTTAAAAATATTGCTCAGGCCTCGAAATTGGGATGTTTGGGATATTTTGAAAATTGCAGGGGAGTTTGTTCAAAATGTGACTCATTGCCGGTTTCAGTACTTTGCATATGTTGGGTATAAAAGTCGTAATTCCAAACTGCGAATACGTGCAGAGAGCCAGAATTTGGCTCCAAAATATGGCTCAGGCCTCGTAATTGGGATGTTTGGGATATTTTGAAAACTGCAGAGGAGTTTGTGAAAATGTGACTCACTGCCGCTTTCAGTACTTGGCATATGTTGGGTATAAAAAGTCGTATTTTCAAACTGCGAATACGTGCAAAGAGCCAGAATTTGGTTCCAAAATATGGCTCAGGCCTCGAAATTCGGAAGTTTGGGATATTTTGAAAACTGCAGGGGGGTTTGGGACAAATATGACCAAACGCCGCTTTCAGTACTTGGCATATGTTGGGTATAAAAAAGTCGCAATTTCAAACTGCGAATACGTGCAGAGAGCCAGAATTTGGCTCCAAAATATGGCTCAGGCCTCGAAATTGGGATATTTGGGATATTTTGAAAACTGCAGGGAGGTTTGGGTCAAATGTGACCAAACGCCGCTTTCAGTACTTGGCACATGTTGGGTATAAAAAGGAGCTATTTCAAACTGCGAATACTTGCAGAGAGCAAAAATTTGGCTCCAAAATATGGCTCATGCCTCGAAATTGGGATATTTGGGATATTTTGAAAACTGCAGGGGAGTTTGTGCAAAATGTGACTCACTGCTGCTTTCAGGACTTGGCATATGCTGGGTATAATAAGTCGTATTTTCAAACTGCGAATACGTGAAGAGAGCCAGAATTTGGCTCCAAAATATGGCTCAGGCCTCGAAATTGGGAAGTTTTTTATATTTTGAAAACTGCAGGAAGGTTAGGGTTGAATGTGACCAAACACCGCTTTCAGTACTTGGCATATGTTGGGTATAAAAGTCGTAATTTCAAACTGCGAATACGTGCAGAGAGACGGAATTTGGCGCTAAAATATGGCTCAGGCCTCGATATTGGGATATTTGGGATATTTTAAAAACTGCAGGGGAGTTTGTGCAAAATGTGACTCACTGCTGCTTTCAGGACTTGGCATATGCTGGGTATAAAAAGTCGTATTTTCAAACTGCGAATACGTGAAGAGAGCCAGAATTTGGCTCCAAAATATGGCTCAGGCCTCGAAATTGGGAAGTTTTTTATATTTTGAAAACTGCAGGGAGGTTTGGGTTGAATGTGACCAAACGCCGCTTTCAGTACTTGGCATATATTGGGTATAAAAAGTCGTATTTTCAAACTGCGAATACGTGCAAAGAGCCAGAATTTGGTTCCAAAATATGGCTCAGGCCTCGAAATTCGGAAGTTTGGGATATTTTAAAAACTGCAGGGGGGTTTGGGACAAATATGACCAAACGCCGCTTTCAGTACTTGGCATATGTTGGGTATATAAAAGTCGCAATTTCAAACTGCGAATACGTGCAGAGAGCAAGAATTTGGCTCCAAAATATGGCTCAGGCCTCGAAATTGGAATATTTGGGATATTTTGAACACTGCAGGGGAGTTTGTGCAAAATGTGACTCACTGCCGCTTTCAATACTTGGCATATGTTGGGTATAAAAAGTCGTAATATCAAACTGTGAATACGTGCAGAGAGCCAGAATTTGGCACCAAAATATGGTTCAGGCCTTGAAATTGGGATATTTTTAAAACTGCAGGGAGGTTTGGTTCAAATGTGACCAAACGCCGCTTTCAGGACTTGGCACATGTTGGGTATAAAAAGGAGCTATTTCAAACTGTGAATACGTGCAGAGAGCAAAAATTTGGCTCCAAAATATGGCTCATGCCTCGAAATTGGGATATTTGGGATATTTTGAAAACTGCAGGGGAGTTTGTGCAAAATGTGACTCACTGCTGCTTTCAGGACTTGGCATATGCTGGGTATAAAAAGTCGTATTTTCAAACTGCGAATACGTGAAGAGAGCCAGAATTTGGCTCCAAAATATGGCTCAGGCCTCGAAATTGGGAAGTTTTTTATATTTTGAAAACTGCAGGGAGGTTTGGGTTGAATGTGACCAAACGCCGCTTTCAGTACTTGGCATATGTTGGGTATAAAAGTCGTAATTTCAAACTGCGAATACGTGCAGAGAGCCAGAATTTGGCTCCAAAATATGGCTCAGGCCTCGTAATTGGGATGTTTGGGATATTTTGAAACTGCAGAGGAGTTTGTGAAAATGTGACTCACTGCCGCTTTCAGTACTTGGCATATATTGGGTATAAAAAGTCGTATTTTCAAACTGCGAATACGTGCAAAGAGCCAGAATTTGGTTCCAAAATATGGCTCAGGCCTCGAAATTCGGAAGTTTGGGATATTTTAAAAACTGCAGGGGGGTTTGGGACAAATATGACCAAACGCCGCTTTCAGTACTTGGCATATGTTGGGTATATAAAAGTCGCAATTTCAAACTGCGAATACGTGCAGAGAGCCAGAATTTGGCTCCAAAATATGGCTCAGGCCTCGAAATTGGGATATTTGGGATATTTTGAAAACTGCAGGGGAGTTTGTGCAAAATGTGACTCACTGCCGCTTTCAATACTTGGCATATGTTGGGTATAAAAAGTCGTAATATCAAACTGTGAATACGTGCAGAGGGCCAGAATTTGGCACCAAAATATGGTTCAGGCCTTGAAATTGGGATATTTGGGATATTTTTAAAACTGCAGGGAGGTTTGGTTCAAATGTGACCAAACGCCGCTTTCAGTACTTGGCACATGTTGGGTATAAAAAGGAGCTATTTCAAACTGTGAATACGTGCAGAGAGCAAAAATTTGGCTCCAAAATATGGCTCATGCCTCGAAATTGGGATATTTGGGATATTTTGAAAACTGCAGGGGAGTTTGTGCAAAATGTGACTCACTGCTGCTTTCAGGACTTGGCATATGCTGGGTATAAAAAGTCGTATTTTCAAACTGCGAATACGTGAAGAGAGCCAGAATTTGGCTCCAAAATATGGCTCAGGCCTCGAAATTGGGAAGTTTTTTATATTTTGAAAACTGCAGGGAGGTTTGGGTTGAATGTGACCAAACGCCGCTTTCAGTACTTGGCATATGTTGGGTATAAAAAGTCGTAATTTCAAACTGCGAATACGTGCAGAGAGCCAGAATTTGGCTCCAAAATATGGCTCAGGCCTCGAAATTTGGAAGTTTGGGATATTTTGTAAACTGCAGGGGGTTTGGGACAAATATGACCAAACGACGCTTTCAGTACTTGGCATATGTTGGATATAAAAATTCGTAATTTCAAACTGCGAATACGTGCAGAGAGCCAGAATTTGGCTCCAAAATATGGCTCAAGCCTCGTAATTGGGATGTTTGGGATATTTTAAAAAACAGCAGGGGGGTGTGGGACAAATATGACCAAACTCCGGTTTCAGTACTTGGCATGTTCCATATTAAAAGTCGTAATTTCAAACTGCGAATACGTGCAGAGAGCCAGAAATTGACTCAAAAATATTGCTCTGGCCTCGAAATTGGGATGTTTGGGATATTTTGAAAATTGCAGGGGAGTTTGTTCAAAATGTGACTCACTGCCGGTTTCAGTACTTGGCATATGTTGGGTATAAAAGTCGTAATTTCAAACTGTGAGTACGTGCAGAGAGCCAGAATTTGGCTCCAAAATATGGCTCAGGCCTCGAAATTGGGATGTTTGGGATATTTTGAAAACTGCAGAGGAGATTGGGACAAATGTGACCAAACGCCGCTTTCAGTACTTGGCAAATGTTGGGTATAAAAAGTCGTAATTTCAAACTGTGAATACGTGCAGAGAGCCAGAATTTGGCTCCAAAATATGGATCAGGCCTCGCAATTGGGATGTTTGGGATATTTTGAAAACTGCAGGGGAGTTTGTGAAAATGTGACTCACTGCCGCTTTCAGTACTTGGCATATGTTGGGTATAAAAAGTCGTATTTTCAAACTGCGAATACGTGCAAAGAGCCAGAATTTGGTTCCAAAATATGGCTCAGGCCTCGAAATTGGGATATTTGGGATATTTTGAAAACTGCAGGGGAGTTTGGTTCAAATGTGACCAAACGCCGCTTTCAGTACTTGGCACATGTTGGGTATAAAAAGGAGCTATTTCAAACTGCGAATACGTGCAGAGAGCAAAAATTTGGCTCCAAAATATGGCTCATGCCTCGAAATTGGGATATTTGGGATATTTTGAAAACTGCAGGGGAGTTTGTGCAAAATGTGACTCACTGCCGCTTTCAATACTTAGCATATGTTGGGTATATAAAAGTCGCAATTTCAAACTGCGAATACGTGCAGAGAGCCAGAATTTGGCTCCAAAATATGGCTCAGACCTCGAAATTGGGATATTTGGGATATTTTGAAAACTGCAGGGGAGTTTGGTTCAAATGTGACCAAACGCCGCTTTCAGTACTTGGCACATGTTGGGTATAAAAAGGAGCTATTTCAAACTGCGAATACGTGCAGAGAGCAAAAATTTGGCTCCAAAATATGGCTCATGCCTCGAAATTGGGATATTTGGGATATTTTGAAAACTGCAGGGGAGTTTGTGCAAAATGTGACTCACTGCCGCTTTCAATACTTGGCATATGTTGGGTATAAAAAGTCGTAATATCAAACTGTGAATACGTGCAGAGAGCCAGAATTTGGCACCAAAATATGGTTCAGGCCTTGAAATTGGGATGTTTGGGATATTTTGAAAACTGCAGAGGAGATTGGGACAAATGTGACCAAACGCCGCTTTCAGTACTTGGCATATGTTGGGTATAAAAAGTCGTAATTTCAAACTGCGAATACGTGCAGAGAGCCAGAATTTGGCTCCAAAATATGGCTCAGGCCTCGCAATTGGGATGTTTGGGATATTTTGAAAACTGCAGGGGAGTTTGTGAAAATGTGACTCACTGCCGCTTTCAGTACTTGGCATATGTTGGGTATAAAAAGTCGTATTTTCAAACTGCGAATACGTGCAAAGAGCCAGAATTTGGTTCCAAAATATGGCTCAGGCCTCGAAATTCGGAAGTTTGGGATATTTTGAAAACTGCAGGGGGGTTTGGGACAAATATGACCAAACGCCGCTTTCAGTACTTGGCATATGTTGGGTATAAAAAATTCGCAATTTCAAACTGCGAATACGTGCAGAGAGCCAGAATTTGGCTCCAAAATATGGCGCAGGCCTCGAAATTGGGATGTTTGGGATATTTTGAAAACTGCAGGGAGATTTGGGACAAATGTGACCATACGCCGCTTTCAGTACTTGGCATATGTTGAGTATAAAAAGTTGTAATTTCAAACTGCGAATACGTGCAGAGAGCCTGAATTTGGCACCAAAATATGGCTCAGGCCTTGAAATTGGGATATTTGGGATATTTTGAAAACTGCAGGGAGGTTTTGGTCAAATGTGACCAAACGCCGCTTTCAGTACTTGGCACATGTTGGGTATAAAAAGGAGCAATTTCAAACTGCGAATACGTGCAGAGAGCAAAAATTTGGCTCCAAAATATGGCTCATGCCTCGAAATTGGGATATTTGGGATATTTTGAAAACTGCAGCGGAGTTTGTGCAAAATGTGACTCACTGCTGCTTTCAGGACTTGGCATATGCTAGGTGTAAAAAAAAATTCGTAATTTTAAACTGCGAATACGTGCAGAGAGCCAGAATTTGGCTCCAAAATATGGCTCAGGCCTCGAAATTGGAATGTTTGGGATATTTTGAAAACTCCAGGCGGGTTTGTGCAAAATGTGACTCACTGCCGCTTTCAGTACTTGGCATATGTTGGGTATAAAAAGTCGTAATATGAAACTGCGAATACGTGCAGAGAGCCATAATTTGGCTCCAAAATATGGATCAGGCCTCGAATTTGGGATACTTGGGATATTTTGCAAACTGCAGGGAGGTTTGGGACAAATGTGACCAAACGCCGCTTTCAGTACTTGGCATATGTTGGGTATAAAAAGTCGTAATTTTAAACTGCGAATACGTGCCGAGAGCCAGAATTTGGCTCCAAAATATGGCTCTGCCCTCGAAATTGGGATATTTTGAAAACTGTAGGGGAGATTGGGACAAATGTGCCCAAACGCCGCTTTCAGTACTTGGCATATGTTGGGTATAAAAAGTCGTAATTTCAAACGGCGAATACGTGCATAGAGCCATGATTTGGCTCCAAAATATGGCTCAGACCTCGAAATTGGGATGTTTGGGATATTTTAAAAAACTGCAGGGGGTGTGGGACAAATATGACCAAACTCCGGTTTCAGTACTTGGCATATGTTCCGTATAAAAAGTCGTAGTATCAAACTGCAAATACGTGCAGAGAGCCAGAAATTGGCTTAAAAATATTGCTCAGGCCTCGAAATTGGGATGTTTGGGATATTTTGAAAATTGCAGGGGAGTTTGTTCAAAATGTGACTCATTGCCGGTTTCAGTACTTTGCATATGTTGGGTATAAAAGTCGTAATTCCAAACTGCGAATACGTGCAGAGAGCCAGAATTTGGCTCCAAAATATGGCTCAGGCCTCGTAATTGGGATGTTTGGGATATTTTGAAAACTGCAGAGGAGTTTGTGAAAATGTGACTCACTGCCGCTTTCAGTACTTGGCATATGTTGGGTATAAAAAGTCGTATTTTCAAACTGCGAATACGTGCAAAGAGCCAGAATTTGGTTCCAAAATATGGCTCAGGCCTCGAAATTCGGAAGTTTGGGATATTTTGAAAACTGCAGGGGGGTTTGGGACAAATATGACCAAACGCCGCTTTCAGTACTTGGCATATGTTGGGTATAAAAAAGTCGCAATTTCAAACTGCGAATACGTGCAGAGAGCCAGAATTTGGCTCCAAAATATGGCTCAGGCCTCGAAATTGGGATATTTGGGATATTTTGAAAACTGCAGGGAGGTTTGGGTCAAATGTGACCAAACGCCGCTTTCAGTACTTGGCACATGTTGGGTATAAAAAGGAGCTATTTCAAACTGCGAATACTTGCAGAGAGCAAAAATTTGGCTCCAAAATATGGCTCATGCCTCGAAATTGGGATATTTGGGATATTTTGAAAACTGCAGGGGAGTTTGTGCAAAATGTGACTCACTGCTGCTTTCAGGACTTGGCATATGCTGGGTATAATAAGTCGTATTTTCAAACTGCGAATACGTGAAGAGAGCCAGAATTTGGCTCCAAAATATGGCTCAGGCCTCGAAATTGGGAAGTTTTTTATATTTTGAAAACTGCAGGAAGGTTAGGGTTGAATGTGACCAAACACCGCTTTCAGTACTTGGCATATGTTGGGTATAAAAGTCGTAATTTCAAACTGCGAATACGTGCAGAGAGACGGAATTTGGCGCTAAAATATGGCTCAGGCCTCGATATTGGGATATTTGGGATATTTTAAAAACTGCAGGGGAGTTTGTGCAAAATGTGACTCACTGCTGCTTTCAGGACTTGGCATATGCTGGGTATAAAAAGTCGTATTTTCAAACTGCGAATACGTGAAGAGAGCCAGAATTTGGCTCCAAAATATGGCTCAGGCCTCGAAATTGGGAAGTTTTTTATATTTTGAAAACTGCAGGGAGGTTTGGGTTGAATGTGACCAAACACCGCTTTCAGTACTTGGCATATGTTGGGTATAAAAAGTCGTAATTTCAAACTGCGAATACGTGCAGAGAAACGGAATTTGGCGCTAAAATATGGCTCAGACCTCGATATTGGGATATTTGGGATATTTTAAAAACTGCAGGGGAGTTTGTGCAAAATGTGACTCACTGCCGCTTTCAGGACTTGGCATATGTTGGGTATAAGAAGTCGTATTATAAAACTGCGAATACATGAAGAGAGCCAGAATTTGGCTCCAAAATATGGCTCAGGCCTCGAAATTTGGAAGTTTGGGATATTTTGTAAACTGCAGGGGGTTTGGGACAAATATGACCAAACGCCGCTTTCAGTACTTGGCATATGTTGGATATAAAAATTCGTAATTTCCAACTGCGAATACGTGCAGAGAGCCAGAATTTGGCTCCAAAATATGGCTCAGGCCTCGTAATTGGGATGTTTGGGATATTTTAAAAAACGGCAGCGGGGTTTGGGACAAATATGACCAAACTCCGGTTTCAGTACTTGGCATATGTTCCATATAAAAAGTCGTAATTTCAAACTGTGAATACGTGCAGAGAGCCAGAAATTTACTCAAAAATATTGCTCTGGCCTCGAATTTGGGATGTTTGGGATATTTTGAAAATTGCAGGGGAGTTTGTTCAAAATGTGACTCACTGCCGGTTTCAGTACTTGGCATATGTTGGGTATAAAAGTCGTAATTTCAAACTGTGAGTACGTGCAGAGAGCCAGAATTTGGCTCCAAAATATGGCTCAGGCCTCGAAATTGGGATGTTTGGGGTATTTTTAAAACTGCAGAGGAGATTGGGACAAATGTGACCAAACGCCGCTTTCAGTACTTGGCATATGTTGGGTATAAAAAGTCGTAATATCAAACTGCGAATACGTGCAGAGAGCCAGAATTTGGCTCCAAAATATGGCTCAGGCCTCGTAATTGGGATGTTTGGGATATTTTGAAAACTGCAGCGGAGTTTGTGCAAAATGTGACTCACTGCTGCTTTCAGGACTTGGCATGTGCTGGGTATAAAAAAAATTCGTAATTTTAAACTGCGAATACGTGCAGAGAGCCAGAATTTGGCTCCAAAATATGGCTCAGGCCTCGAAATTGGAATGTTTGGGATGTTTTGAAAACTCCAGGCGGGTTTGTGCAAAATGTGACTCACTGCCGCTCTCAGTACTTGGCATATGTTGGGTATAAAAAGTCGTAATTTTAAACTGCGAATACGTGCTGAGAGCCAGAATTTGGCTCCAAAATATGGATCAGGCCTCGAAATTGGGATACTTGGGATATTTTGCAAACTGCAGGGAGGTTTGGGACAAATGTGACCAAACGCCGCTTTCAGTACTTGACATATGTTGGGTATAAAAAGTCGTAATTTTAAACTGCGAATACGTGCTGAGAGCCAGAATTTGGCTCCAAAACATGGCTCTGCCCTCGAAATTGGGATATTTTGAAAACTGTAGGGGAGATTGGGACAAATGTGCCCAAACGCCGCTTTCAGTACTTGGCATATGTTGGGTATAAAAAGTCGTAATTTCAAACGGCGAATACGTGCATAGAGCCATGATTTGGCTCCAAAATATGGCTCAGACCTCGAAATTGGGATGTTTGGGATATTTTAAAAAACTGCAGGGGGGTGTGGGACAAATATGACAATCTCCGGTTTCAGTACTTGGCATATGTTCTGTATAAAAAGTCGTAATATCAAACTGCGAATACGTGCAGAGAGCCAGAAATTGGCTTAAAAATATTGATCAGGCCTCGAAATTGGGATGTTTGGGATATTTTGAAAATTGCAGGGGAGTTTGTTCAAAATGTGACTCACTGCCGGTTTCAGTACTTTGCATATGTTGGGTATAAAAGTCGCAATTTCAAACTGCGAATACGTGCAGATAGCCAGAATTTGGCTCCAAAATATGGCTCAGGCCTCGTAATTGGGATGTTTGGGATATTTTGAAAACTGCAGAGGAGTTTGTGAAAATGTGACTCACTGCCGCTTTCAGTACTTGGCATATGTTGGGTATAAAAAGTCGTATTTTCAAACTGCGAATACGTGCAAAGAGCCAGAATTTGGTTCCAAAATATGGCTCAGGCCTCGAAATTCGGAAGTTTGGGATATTTTGAAAACTGCAGGGGGGTTTGGGACAAATATGACCAAACGCCGCTTTCAGTACTTGGCATATGTTGGGTATATAAAAGTCGCAATTTCAAACTGCGAATACGTGCAGAGAGCCAGAATTTGGCTCCAAAATATGGCTCAGGCCTCGAAATTGGGATATTTGGGATATTTTGAAAACAGCAGGGGAGTTTGTGCAAAATGTGACTCACTGCCGCTTTCAATACTTGGCATAGGTTGGGTATAAAAAGTCGTAATATCAAACTGCGAATACGTGCAGAGAGCCAGAATTTGGCACCAAAATATGGTTCAGGCCTTGAAATTGGGATATTTGTGATATTTTGAAAACTGCAGGGAGGTTTGGTTCAAATGTGACCAAACGCCGCTTTCAGTACTTGGCACATGTTGGGTATAAAAAGGAGCTATTTCAAACTGCGAATACGTGCAGAGAACAAAAATTTGGCTCCAAAATATGGCTCATGCCTCGAAATTGGGATATTTGGGATATTTTGAAAACTGCAAGGGAGTTTGTGCAAAATGTGACTCACTGCTGCTTTCAGGACTTGGCATATGCTGGGTATAAAAAGTCGTATTTTCAAACTGCGAATACGTGAAGGGAGCCAGAATTTGGTTCCAAAATATGGCTCAGGCCTCGAAATTGGGAAGTTTTTTATATTTTGAAAACTGCAGGGAGGTTTGGGTTGAATGTGACTAAACACCGCTTTCAGTACTTGGCATATGTTGGGTATAAAAAGTCGTAATTTCAAACTGCGAATACGTGCAGAGAGACGGAATTTGGCGCTAAAATATGGCTCAGGCCTCGATATTGGGATATTTGGGATATTTTGAAAATTGCAGGGGAGTTTGTTCAAAATGTGACTCACTGCCGGTTTCAGTACTTGGCATATGTTGGGTATAAAAAGTCGTAATTTCAAACTGCAAATACGTGCAGAGAGCCAGAATTTGGCTCCAAAATATGGCTCAGGCCTCGTAATTGGGATGTTTGGGATATTTTGAAAACTGCAGGGGAGTTTGTGAAAATGTGACTCACTGCCGCTTTCAGTACTTGGCATATGTTGGGTATAAAAAGTCGTAATATGAAACTGCGAATACGTGCAGAGAGCCATAATTTGGCTCAAAAATATGGATCAGGCCTCGAAATTGGGATACTTGGGATATTTTAAAAACTGCAGGGGGGTTTGGGACAAATATGACCAAACGCCGCTTTCAGTACTTGGCATATGTTGGGTATATAAAAGTCGCAATTTCAAACTGCGAATACGTGCAGAGAGCAAGAATTTGGCTCCAAAATATGGCTCAGGCCTCGAAATTGGAATATTTGGGATATTTTGAACACTGCAGGGGAGTTTGTGCAAAATGTGACTCACTGCCGCTTTCAATACTTGGCATATGTTGGGTATAAAAAGTCGTAATATCAAACTGTGAATACGTGCAGAGAGCCAGAATTTGGCACCAAAATATGGTTCAGGCCTTGAAATTGGGATATTTTTAAAACTGCAGGGAGGTTTGGTTCAAATGTGACCAAACGCCGCTTTTAGGACTTGGCACATGTTGGGTATAAAAAGGAGCTATTTCAAACTGTGAATACGTGCAGAGAGCAAAAATTTGGCTCCAAAATATGGCTCATGCCTCGAAATTGGGATATTTGGGATATTTTGAAAACTGCAGGGGAGTTTGTGCAAAATGTGACTCACTGCTGCTTTCAGGACTTGGCATATGCTGGGTATAAAAAGTCGTATTTTCAAACTGCGAATACGTGAAGAGAGCCAGAATTTGGCTCCAAAATATGGCTCAGGCCTCGAAATTGGGAAGTTTTTTATATTTTGAAAACTGCAGGGAGGTTTGGGTTGAATGTGACCAAACGCCGCTTTCAGTACTTGGCATATGTTGGGTATAAAAGTCGTAATTTCAAACTGCGAATACGTGCAGAGAGCCAGAATTTGGCTCCAAAATATGGCTCAGGCCTCGTAATTGGGATGTTTGGGATATTTTGAAACTGCAGAGGAGTTTGTGAAAATGTGACTCACTGCCGCTTTCAGTACTTGGCATATATTGGGTATAAAAAGTCGTATTTTCAAACTGCGAATACGTGCAAAGAGCCAGAATTTGGTTCCAAAATATGGCTCAGGCCTCGAAATTCGGAAGTTTGGGATATTTTAAAAACTGCAGGGGGGTTTGGGACAAATATGACCAAACGCCGCTTTCAGTACTTGGCATATGTTGGGTATATAAAAGTCGCAATTTCAAACTGCGAATACGTGCAGAGAGCCAGAATTTGGCTCCAAAATATGGCTCAGGCCTCGAAATTGGGATATTTGGGATATTTTGAAAACTGCAGGGGAGTTTGTGCAAAATGTGGCTCACTGCCGCTTTCAATACTTGGCATATGTTGGGTATAAAAAGTCGTAATATCAAACTGTGAATACGTGCAGAGGGCCAGAATTTGGCACCAAAATATGGTTCAGGCCTTGAAATTGGGATATTTGGGATATTTTTAAAACTGCAGGGAGGTTTGGTTCAAATGTGACCAAACGCCGCTTTCAGTACTTGGCACATGTTGGGTATAAAAAGGAGCTATTTCAAACTGTGAATACGTGCAGAGAGCAAAAATTTGGCTCCAAAATATGGCTCATGCTTCGAAATTGGGATATTTGGGATATTTTGAAAACTGCAGGGGAGTTTGTGCAAAATGTGACTCACTGCTGCTTTCAGGACTTGGCATATGCTGGGTATAAAAAGTCGTATTTTCAAACTGCGAATACGTGAAGAGAGCCAGAATTTGGCTCCAAAATATGGCTCAGGCCTCGAAATTGGGAAGTTTTTTATATTTTGAAAACTGCAGGGAGGTTTGGGTTGAATGTGACCAAACGCCGCTTTCAGTACTTGGCATATGTTGGGTATAAAAAGTCGTAATTTCAAACTGCGAATACGTGCAGAGAGCCAGAATTTGGCTCCAAAATATGGCTCAGGCCTCGAAATTTGGAAGTTTGGGATATTTTGTAAACTGCAGGGGGTTTGGGACAAATATGACCAAACGACGCTTTCAGTACTTGGCATATGTTGGATATAAAAATTCGTAATTTCAAACTGCGAATACGTGCAGAGAGCCAGAATTTGGCTCCAAAATATGGCTCAAGCCTCGTAATTGGGATGTTTGGGATATTTTAAAATACAGCAGGGGGGTGTGGGACAAATATGACCAAACTCCGGTTTCAGTACTTTGCATATGTTCCATATAAAAAGTCGTAATTTCAAACTGCGAATACGTGCAGAGAGCCAGAAATTGACTCAAAAATATTGCTCTGGCCTCGAAATTGGGATGTTTGGGATATTTTGAAAATTGCAGGGGAGTTTGTTCAAAATGTGACTCACTGCCGGTTTCAGTACTTGGCATATGTTGGGTATAAAAGTCGTAATTTCAAACTGTGAGTACGTGCAGAGAGCCAGAATTTGGCTCCAAAATATGGCTCAGGCCTCGAAATTGGGATGTTTGGGATATTTTGAAAACTGCAGAGGAGATTGGGACAAATGTGACCAAACGCCGCTTTCAGTACTTGGCATATGTTGGGTATAAAAAGTCGTAATTTCAAACTGCGAATACGTGCAGAGAGCCAGAATTTGGCTCGAAAATATGGATCAGGCCTCGCAATTGGGATGTTTGGGATATTTTGAAAACTGCAGGGGAGTTTGTGAAAATGTGACTCACTGCCGCTTTCAGTACTTGGCATATGTTGGGTATAAAAAGTCGTATTTTCAAACTGCGAATACGTGCAAAGAGCCAGAATTTGGTTCCAAAATATGGCTCAGGCCTCGAAATTGAGATATTTGGGATATTTTGAAAACTGCAGGGGAGTTTGGTTCAAATGAGACCAAACGCCGCTTTCAGTACTTGGCACATGTTGGGTATAAAAAGGAGCTATTTCAAACTGCGAATACGTGCAGAGAGCAAAAATTTGGCTCCAAAATATGGCTCATGCCTCGAAATTGGGATATTTGGGATATTTTGAAAACTGCAGGGGAGTTTGTGCAAAATGTGACTCACTGCCGCTTTCAATACTTAGCATATGTTGGGTATATAAAAGTCGCAATTTCAAACTGCGAATACGTGCAGAGAGCCAGAATTTGGCTCCAAAATATGGCTCAGGCCTCGAAATTGGGATATTTGGGATATTTTGAAAACTGCAGGGGAGTTTGGTTCAAATGTGACCAAGCCGCTTTCAGTACTTGGCACATGTTGGGTATAAAAAGGAGCTATTTCAAACTGCGAATACGTGCAGAGAGCAAAAATTTGGCTCCAAAATATGGCTCATGCCTCGAAATTGGGATATTTGGGATATTTTGAAAACTGCAGGGGAGTTTGTGCAAAATGTGACTCACTGCCGCTTTCAATACTTGGCATATGTTGGGTATAAAAAGTCGTAATATCAAACTGTGAATACGTGCAGAGAGCCAGAATTTGGCACCAAAATATGGTTCAGGCCTTGAAATTGGGATATTTGGGATATTTTGAAAACTGCAGGGTGGTTTGGTTCAAATGTGACCAAACGCCGCTTTCAGTACTTGGCACATGTTGGGTATAAAAAGGAGCTATTTCAAACTGCGAATACGTGCAGATAGCCAGAATTTGGCTCCAAAATATGGCTCAGGCCTCGAAATTTGGAAGTTTGTGATATTTTGTAAACTGCAGGGGGTTTGGGACAAATATGACCAAACGCCGCTTTCAGTACTTGGCATATGTTGGATATAAAAATTCGTAATTTCAAACTGCGAATACGTGCAGAGAGCCAGAATTTGGCTCCAAAATATGGCTCAGGCCTCGTAATTGGGATGTTTGGGATATTTTAAAAAACGGCAGGGGGGTGTGGGACAAATATGACCAAACTCCGGTTTCAGTACTTGGCATATGTTCCATATAAAAAGTCGTAATTTCAAACTGCGAATACGTGCAGAGAGCCAGAAATTGACTCAAAAATATTGCTCTGGCCTCGAAATTGGGATGTTTGGGATATTTTGAAAATTGCAGGGGAGTTTGTTCAAAATGTGACTCACTGCCGGTTTCAGTACTTGGCATATGTTGGGTATAAAAGTCGTAATTTCAAACTGTGAGTACGTGCAGAGAGCCAGAATTTGGCTCCAAAATATGGCTCAGGCCTCGAAATTGGGATGTTTGGGATATTTTGAAAACTGCAGAGGAGATTGGGACAAATGTGACCAAACGCCGCTTTCAGTACTTGGCATATGTTGGGTATAAAAAGTCGTAATTTCAAACTGCGAATACGTGCAAAGAGCCAGAATTTGGTTCCAAAATATGGCTCAGGCCTCGAAATTCGGAAGTTTGGGATATTTTGAAAACTGCAGGGGGGTTTGGGACAAATATGACCAAACGCCGCTTTCAGTACTTGGCATATGTTGGGTATAAAAAATTCGCAATTTCAAACTGCGAATACGTGCAGAGAGCCAGAATTTGGCTCCAAAATATGGCACAGGCCTCGAAATTGGGATGTTTGGGATATTTTGAAAACTGCAGGGAGATTTGGGACAAATGTGACCATACGCCGCTTTCAGTACTTGGCATATGTTGAGTATAAAAAGTCGTAATTTCAAACTGCGAATACGTGCAGAGAGCCTGAATTTGGCACCAAAATATGGCTCAGGCCTTGAAATTGGGATATTTGGGATATTTTGAAAACTGCAGGGAGGTTTTGGTCAAATGTGACCAAACGCCGCTTTCAGTACTTGGCACATGTTGGGTATAAAAAGGAGCAATTTCAAACTGCGAATACGTGCAGAGAGCAAAAATTTGGCTCCAAAATATGGCTCATGCCTCGAAATTGGGATATTTGGGATATTTTGAAAACTGCAGCGGAGTTTGTGCAAAATGTGACTAACTGCCGGTTTCAGTACTTGGCATATGTTGGGTATAAAAGTCGTAATTTCAAACTGCGAATACGTGCAAAGAGCCAGAATTTGGCTCCAAAATATGGCTCAGGCCTCGTAATTGGGATGTTTGGGATATTTTGAAAACCGCAGGGGAGTTTGGGACAAAATGACAAAACGCCACTTTCAGTATTTTACATGTATTGGGTATAAAAAGTCGTAATTTCAAACTGCGAAAACGAGCAGAGAGCTAGAATTTCGCTCCAAAATATGGCTCAGGTCTCGAAATTGGGATGTTTGGGATATTTTGAAAACAGCAGTGAGGTTTGGGACAAATGTGGCCAAACGCCGCTTTCAGTACTTCGCATATTTGGTATAAAAATATCGTAATTTCAAACAGCGAATACGTGCAGAGAGCCAGAATTTGGCTCCAAAATATGGCTATGGCCTCGAAATTGGGATGTTTGGGATATTTTGAAAACTCCAGGGGGGTTTGTGCAAATTGTGACTCACTGCCGCTTTCAGTACTTGGCATATGTTGGGTATAAAATTCGTAATATCAAACTGCGAATACGTGCAGAGAGCCATAGTTTGGCTCCAAAATATGGATCAGGCCTCGAAATTGGGATACTTGGGATATTTTGCAAACTGCAGGGAGGTTTGGGACAAATGTGACCAAACGCCGCTTTCAGTACTTGGCATATGTTGGGTATAAAAAGTCATAATTTCAAACTGCGAAAACGTGCAGAGCTAGAATTTGTCTCCAAAATACGGCTCAGGCCTCGAAATTCGGAAGTTTGGGATATTTTGAAAACTGCAGGGGAGTTTGTTCAAAATGTGACTCACTGCCGGTTTCAGTGCTTGGCATATGTTGGGTATAAAATTCGTAATTTCAAACAGCAAATACGTGCAAAGAGCTAGAATTTTGCTCCAAAATATGGCTCAGGCCTCGTAATTGGGATGTTTGGGATATTTTGAAAACTGCAGGGGGGTTTGGGACAAATATGACCAAACGCCGCTTTCAGTACTTGGTATATGTTGGGTATAACAAAGTCGCAATTTTAAACTGTGAATACGTGCTGAGAGCCAGAATTTGGCTCAAAAATATGGCTCAGGCCTCGAAATTGGGATGTTTGGGATATTTTGAAAACTGCAGGGGAGTTTGGGACAAAAATGACCAAATGCCACTTTCAGTACTTGGCATATGTTGGGTATAAAAAGTAGTAATTTCAAACTGCGAAAACGTGCAGAGAGCTAGAATTTGGCTCCAAAATATGGCTCAGGCCTCGAAATTGGGATGTTTGGGATATTTTGAAAACTGCAGGGAGGTTTGGGACAAATGTGACCAAACGCCGCTTTCAGTACTTCGCATATGTTTGGTATAAAAATATTGAAATTTCAAAGAGCGAATACGTGCAGAGAGCCAGAATTTGGCTCCAAAATATGGCTCTGGCCTCGAAATTGGGAAGTTTCGAATATTTTGAAAACTGCAGGGGGGTTTGGGAAAAATATGACCAAACACCGCTTTCATTACTTGGCATATGTTGGGTATAAAAAAGTCGCAATTTCAAACTGTGAACACGTGCAGAGAGCCAGAATTTTGCTCCAAAATATGGCTCAGGCCTCGAAATTAGGATCTTTGGGATATTTTGAAAACTGCAGGGGAGTTTGGGACAAAAATGACCAAACGCCTCTTTCAGTACTTGGCATATGTTGGGTATAAAAAGTCGTAATTTCAAACTGCAAAAACGTGCAGAGAGCTAGAACTTGGCTCCAAAATATGGCTCAGGCCTCGAAATTCGGAAGTTTGGGATATTTTGAAAACTGCAGGGAGGTTTGGGTCAAATATGACCAAAAGCCGCTTTCAGTACTTGGCACATGTTGGGTATAAAAAGGAGTAATTTCAAACTGCGAATACATGCAGAGAGCAAGAATTTGGCTCCAAAATATGGTTCATGCCTCGAAATTGGGATATTTGGGATATTTTGAAAACTGCAAGGGAGTTTGTGCAAAATGTGACTTACTGCCGCTTTCAGTACTTGGCATATGTTGGGTATAAAAAGTCGTAATATCAAACTGCGAATACGTGCAGAGAGCCAGAATTTGGCACCAAAATATGGCTCAGGCCTTGAAATTGGGATATTTGGGATATTTTGAAAACTGCATTGGAGTTTGTTCAAAATGTGACTCACTGCCAGTTTCAGTACTTGGCATATGTTGGGTATAAAATTCGTAATTTCAAACTGCGAATACGTGCAAAGAGCCAGAATTTGGCTCCAAAATGTGGCTCAGGCCTCGTAATTCGGATGTTTGGGATATTTTGAAAACTGCAGGGGAGTTTGTAAAAATGTGACTCACTGCCGCTTTCAGTACTTGGAATATGTTGGGTATAAAAAGTCGTATTTTCAAACTGTGAATACGTGCAGAGAGCCATAATTTGGCTCCAAAATATGGCTCAGGCCTCGAAATTGGGATGTTTGGGATATTTTGAAAACTGCGGGGGGGTTTGGGACAAATATGACCAAACGCCGCTTTCAGTACTTGGCCTATGTTGGGTATAAAAAGTCGTAATTTCAAACTGCGAATACGTGCAGAGAGCCAGAATTTGGCTCCAAAATATGGCTCAGGCCTCCTAATTTGGATGTTTGGGATATTTGGAACACTGCAGGGGAGTTTGTGAAAATGTGACTCACTGTCGCTTTCAGTACCTGGCATATGTTGGGTATAAAAAGTCATATTTTCAAACTGCGAATACGTGCAAAGAGCCAGAATTTGGTTCCAAAATATGGCTCAGGCCTCGAAATTCGGAAGTTTGGGATATTTTGAAAACTGCAGGGGGGTTTGGGACAAATATGACCAAACGCCGCTTTCAGTACTTGGCATATGTTGGGTATAAAAAAGTCGCAATTTCAAACTGCGAATACGTGCAGAGAGCCAGAATTTGGCTCCAAAATATGGCTCAGGTCTCGAAATTGGGATGTTTGGAATATTTTGAAAACTGCAAGGGAGTTTGTTCAAAATGTGACTCACTGCCGGTTTCAGTACTTGGCATATGTTGGGTATAAAAATTCGTAATTTCAAACTGCGAATACGTGCAGAGAGCCAGAATTTTGCTCCAAAATATGGCTCAGGCCTCGTAATTGGGATGTTTGGGATATTTTGAAAACTGCAGGGGAGTTTGTGAAAATGTGACTCAGTGCCGCTTTCAGTACTTGTCATATGTTGGGTATAAAAAGTTGTATTTTCAAACTGCGAATACGTGCAAAGAGCCAGAATTTTGCTCCAAAATATGGCTCATGCCTCGAAATTGGGATATTTGGATTATTTTGAAAACTGCAGGGGAGTTTGTGCAAAATGTGACTCACTGCTGCTTTCAGGACTTGGCATATGCTGGGTATAAAAAGTCGTATTTTCAAACTGCGAATACGTGAAGAGAGTCAGAATTTGGCTCCAAAATATTGCTCAGGCCTTGAAATTGGGAAGTTTGGGATATTTTGTAAACTGCAGGGGGTTTGGGACAAATATGACCATACGCCGCTTTCAGTACTTGGCATATGTTGGGTATAAAAAGTCGTAATTTCAAACTGCGAAAACGTGCAGAGAGCTAGAATTTGGCTCTAAAATATGGCTCAGGCCTCGAAATTGGCATGTTTGGGATATTTTAAAAACTGCAGGGAGGTTTGGGACAAATATGACCAAACGCCGCTTTCAGTACTTGGCATATGTTGGGTATAAAAAAGTCGCAATTTCAAACTGTGAATACGTGCAGAGAGCCAGAATTTTGCTCCAAAATATGGCTCAGGCCTCGAAATTGGAATGTTTTGGATATTTTGAAAACTGCAGGGGAGTTTGGGACAAAAATGACCAAACGCCACTTTCAGTACTTGGCATATGTTGGGTATAAAAAGTCGTAATTTCAAACTGCGAAAACGTGCAGAGAGCTAGAATTTGGCTCCAAAATATGGCTCAGGCCTCGAAATTCGGAAGTTTGGGATATTTTGAAAACTGCAGGGGGGTTTGGGACAAATATGACCAAATGCCGCTTTCAGTACTTGGCATATGTTGGGTATAAAAAAGTCGCAATTTCAAACTGCGAATACGTGCAGAGAGCCAGAATTTAGCTCCAAAATATGGCTCAGGCCTCGAGATTGGGATGTTTGGGATATTTTAAAAACTGCAGGGAGATTTGGGACAAATGTGATCAAACGCCGCTTTCAGTACTTGGCATATGTTGAGTATAAAAATTCGTAATTTTAAACTGCGAATACGTGCAGAGAGCCAGAAAATGGCTCCAAAATATGGTTCAGGCCTCGAAATTGGGATATTTGGGATATTTTGAAAACTGCAAGGGAGTTTGTGCAAAATGTGACTTACTGCCGCTTTCATTACTTGGCATATGTTGGGTATAAAAAGTCGTAATATCAAACTGCGAATACGTGCAGAGAGCCAGAATTTGGCACCAAAATATGGCTCAGGCCTTGAAATTGGGATATTTGGGATATTTTGAAAACTGCAGGGAGGTTTGGGTCAAATGTGACCAAACGCCGCTTTCAGTACTTGGCACATGTTGGGTATAAAAAGGAGTAATTTCAAATCTCCTGGCTAAAAAGGAGCTAAAAAGGACTAAAAAGGAGCCAGAATTTGGCTCCAAAATATGGCTCAGGCCTCGAAGTTGGGATATTTTGGATATTTTGAAAACTGCAGGGGATTTTGTGCAAAATGTGACTCACTGCCGCTTTCAGTACTTGGCATAAGTTTTGTATAAAAACTCGTAATTTGAAACTGCGAATACGTGCAGAGAGCCAGAATTCGGCTCCAAAATATGGCTCAGGCCTCGAAATGCCACGTTCAGTATAAAAAAGTCGTAATTTCAAACTGTGAATACATGCAGAGAGCCAGAATTTGGCTCAAAAATATGGCTCAGGCCTCGAAATTGGGATGTTTGGGATATTTTGAAAACTGCTGGGGAGTTTGGTACAAAAATGACCAAACGCCACTTTCAGTACTTGGCATATGTTGGGTATAAAAAGTCGTAATTTCAAACTGCGAAAACGTGCAGAGAGCTAGAACTTGGCTCCAAAATATGGCACAGGCCTCGAAATTCGGAAGTTTGGGATATTTTGAAAACTGCAGGGGGGTTTGGGACAAATATGACCAAACGCCGCTTTCAGTACTTGGCACATGTTGGGTATAAAAAGGAGTAATTTCAAACTGCGAATACATGCAGAGAGCAAGAATTTGGCTCCAAAATATGGCTCATGCCTCGAAATTGGGATATTTGGGATATTTTGAAAACTGCAAGGGAGTTTGTGCAAAATGTGACTTACTGCCGCTTTCAGTACTTGGCATATGTTGGGTATAAAAAGTCGTAATATCAAACTGCGAATACGTGCAGAGAGCCAGAATTTGGCACCAAAATATGGCTCAGGCCTTGAAATTGGGATATTTGGGATATTTTGAAAACTGCATTGGAGTTTGTTCAAAATGTGACTCACTGCCAGTTTCAGTACTTGGCATATGTTGGGTATAAAATTCGTAATTTCAAACTGCGAATACGTGCAAAGAGCCAGAATTTGGCTCCAAAATGTGGCTCAGGCCTCGTAATTGGGATGTTTGGGATATTTTGAAAACTGCAGGGGAGTTTGTAAAAATGTGACTCACTGCCGCTTTCAGAACTTGGAATATGTTGGGTATAAAAAGTCGTATTTTCAAACTGCGAATACGTGCAGAGAGCCATAATTTGGCTCCAAAATATGGCTCAGGCCTCGAAATTGGGATGTTTGGGATATTTTGAAAACTGCAGGGGGGTTTGGGACAAATATGACCAAACGCCGCTTTCAGTACTTGGCATATGTTGGGAATAAAAAGTCGTAATTTCAAACTGCGAATACGTGCAGAGAGCCAGAATATGGCTCCAAAATATGGCTCAGGCCTCGTAATTTGGATGTTTGGGATATTTGGAACACTGCAGGGGAGTTTGGGAAAATGTGACTCACTGCCGCTTTCAGTACTTGGCATATGTTGGGTATAAAAAGTCATATTTTCAAACTGCGAATACGTGCAAAGAGCCAGAATTTGGTTCCAAAATATGGCTCAGGCCTCGAAATTCGGAAGTTTGGGATATTTTGAAAACTGCAGGGGGGTTTGGGACAAATATGACCAAACGCCGCTTTCAGTACTTGGCATATGTTGGGTATAAAAAAGTCGCAATTTCAAACTGCGAATACCTGCAGAGAGCCAGAATTTGGCTCCAAAATATGGCTCAGGCCTCGAAATTGGGAAGTTTGGGATATTTTGTAAACTGCAGGGGGTTTGGGACAAATATGACCAAACGCCGCTTTCAGTACTTGGCATATGTTGGGTATAAAAACTCGTAATTTCAAACTGCGAATACGTGCAGTGAGCCAGAATTTGGCTCCAAAATATGGCTCAGGCCTCGAAATTGGGATGTTTGGAATATTTTGAAAACTGCAATGGAGTTTGTTCAAAATGTGACTCACTGCCGGTTTCAGTACTTGGCATATGTTGGGTATAAAAATTCGTAATTTCAAACTGCGAATACGTGCAGAGAGCCAGAATTTTGCTCCAAAATATGACTCAGGCCTCGTAATTGGGATGTTTGGGATATTTTGAAAACTGCAGGGGAGTTTGTGAAAATGTGACTCAGTGCCGCTTTCAGTACTTGTCATATGTTGGGTATAAAAAGTTGTATTTTCAAACTGCGAATACGTGCAAAGAGCCAGAATTTGGTTCCAAAATATGGCTGAGGCCTCGAAATTCAGAAGTTTGGGATATTTTGAAAACTGCAGGTGGGGTTTGAGACAAATATGACCAAACGCCGCTTTCAGTACTTGGCATATGTTGGGTATAAAAAAGTCGCACTTTCAAACTGCGAATACGTGCAGAGAGCCAGATTTTGGCTCCAAAATATGGCTCATGCCTCGAAATTGGGATATTTGGGATATTTTGAAAACTGCAGGGGAGTTTGTGCAAAATGTGACTCTCTGCTGCTTTCAGGACTTGGCATATGCTGGGTATAAAAAGTCGTATTTTCAAACTGCGAATACGTGAAGAGAGCCAGAATTTGGCTCCAAAATAGGGCTCATGCCTCGAAATTGGGAAGTTTGGGATATTTTGTAAATTGCAGAGGGGTTTGGGACAAATATGACCAAACGCCGCTTTCAGTACTTGGCATATGTTAGGTATAAAAAGTCGCAATATCAAACTGTGAATACGTGCAGAGAGCAAGAATTTGGCACCAAAATATGGCTCAGGCCTTGAAATTGGGATATTTGGGATATTTTGAAAACTGCAGGGAGGTTTGGGTCAAATGTGACCAAATGCCGCTTTCAGTACTTGGCACATGTTGGGTATAAAAAGGAGTAATTTCAAAGTGCGAATACGTGCAGAGAGCAAGAATTTGGCTCCAAAATATGGCTCATGCCTCGAAATTGGGATATTTGGGATATTTTGAAAACTGCAGGGGAGTTTGTGCAAAATGTGACTCACTGCTGCTTTCAGGACTTGGCATATGCTGGGTATAAAAAGTCGTATTTTCAAACTGCGAATACGTGAAGAGAGTCAGAATTTGGCTCCAAAATATTGCTCAGGCCTTGAAATTGGGAAGTTTGGGATATTTTGTAAACTGCAGGGGGTTTGGGACAAATATGGCCAAACGCCCCTTTCAGTACTTGGCATATGTTGGGTATAAAAAGTCGTAATTTCACACGGCGAATACGTGCAGTGAGCCAGAATTTGGCTCCAAAATATGGCTCAGGTCTCGAAATTGGGATGTTTGGGATATTTTGAAGACTGCAGGGGAGTTTGTTCAAAATGTGACTCGCTGCTGGTTTCAGTGCTTGGCATATGTTGGGTATAAAATTCGTAATTTCAAACTGCGAATACGTGCAAAGAGCCAGAATTTGGCTCCAAAATAAGGCTCAGGCCTCGTAATTGGGATGTTTGGGATATTTTGAAAACTGCAGGGGAGTTTGTGAAAATGTGACTCACTGCCGCTTTCAGTACTTGGCATATGTTGGGTATAAAAAGTCGTATTATCAAACTGCGAATACGTGCAGAGAGCCAGAATTTGGCTCAAAAATATGGCTCAGGCCTCGAAATTGGGATGTTTGGGATATTTTGAAAACTGCAGGGGAGTTTGGGACAAAAATTACCAAATGCCACTTTCAGTACTTGGCATATGTTGGGTATAAAAAGTCGTAATTTCAAACTACGAAAACGTGCAGAGAGCTAGAATTTGGCTCTAAAATATGGCTCAGGCCTTGAAATTGGGATATTTGGGATATTTTGAAAACTGCAGGGAGGTTTGGGTCAAATGTGACCAAACGCCGCTTTCAGTACTTGGCACATGTTGGGTATAAAAAGGAGTAATTTCAAACTGCGAATACGTGCAGTGAGCCAGAATTTGGCTCCAAAATATGGCTCAGGCCTCGAAGTTGGGATATTTTGGATATTTTGAAAACTGCAGGGGAGTTTGTGCAAAATGTGACTCACTGCCGCTTTCAGTACTTGGCATAAGTTGGGTATAAAAACTCGTAATTTGAAACTGCGAACACGTGCAGAGAGCCAGAATTCGGCTCCAAAATATGGCTCAGGCCTCGAAATGCCACGTTCAGTATAAAAAAGTCGTAATTTCAAACTGCGAATACATGCAGAGAGCCAGAATTTGGCTCAAAAATATGGCTCAGGCCTCGAAATTGGGATGTTTGGGATATTTTGAAAACTGCTGGGGAGTTTGGTACAAAAATGACCAAACGCCACTTTCAGTACTAGGCATATGTTGGGTATAAAAAGTCGTAATTTCAAACTGCGAATACGTGCAGAGAGCAAGAATTTTGCTCCAAAATATGGCTCATGCCTCGAAATTGGGATATTTGGGATATTTTGAAAACTGCAGGGGAGTTTGTTCAAAATGTGACTCACTGCTGATTTCAGGACTTGGCATATGCTGGGTATAAAAAGTCGTATTTTCAAACTGCGAATACGTGAAGAGAGTCAGAATTTGGCTCCAAAATATGGCTCAGGCCTCGAAATTGGGAAGTTTGGGATATTTTGTAAACTGCGGGGGTTTGGGACAAATATGACCAAACGCCGCTTTCAGTACTTGGCATATGTTGGGTATAAAATGTCGTAATTTCAAACTGCGAATACGTGCAGAGAGCCAGAATTTGGGTCCAAAATATAGCTCAGGCCTCGAAATTGGGATGTTTTGGATATTTTGAAAAATGCAGGGGAGTTTGGGACAAAAATGACCAAACGCCACTTTCAGTACTTGGCATATGTTGGGTATAAAAAGTCGTAATATCACACTGCGAATACGTGCAAAGAGCCAGAATTTGGCTCCAAAATATGGCTCAGGCCTCGAAATTGGGATGTTTGGGATATTTTGAAAACTGCAGGGAGGTTTGGGACAAATTTGACCAAACGCCGCTTTCAGTACTTGGCATATGTTGGGTATAAAAAGTCGTAGTTTCAAACTGCGAATACGTGCAGAAAGCCAGAATTTGGCTCCAAAATATGGCTCAGGCCTCGAAATTGGGATGTTTGGGATATTTTGAAAACTGCAGGGGGGATTCAGACAAATTTGACCAAACGCCGCTTTCAGTACTTGGCAGGTGTTGGACATAAAAAAGTCGTAGTTTCAAACTGCGAATACGTGCAGAAAGCCAGAATTTCGCTCCAAAATATGGCTCAGGCCTCTAAATTGGAATATTTGGGATATTTTGAAAACTGCAGGGGGGTTTGGTACAAATATGAATAAACCCCGCTTTCAGTACTTGGCATATGTTGGGTATAAAAAGTCGTAATTTGAAACTGCCAATACGTGCAGAGAGCCAGAATTTGGCTCCAAAATATGGCTCAGGCCTCGAAATGCCACGTTCAGTATAAAAAAGACGTAATTTCAAACTGCGAATACGTGCAGAGAGCCAGAATTTGGCTCCAAAATATGGCTCAGGCCACAAAATTGGGATGTTTGGGATATTTTGAAAACTGCAGGGAGGATTGAGACAAATGTGACCAAACGCTGATTTCAGTACTTGGCATATGTTGGGTATAAAAAGGTCGTAATTTCAAACTGCGAATACATGCAGAGAGCCAGAATTTGGCTCCAAAATATGGCTCAGGCCTCGAAATTGGGATATTTGGGATATTTTGAAAACTGCAGGGGAGTTTGTTCAAAATGTGACCCACTGCCGCTTTCAGTACTTGGCATATATTGGGTATAAGAAATCGTTATTTCAAACTGCGAATACGTCCAGAGAGCCAGAATTTGGCTCCAAAATATGGTTCAGGCCTCGAAATTGGGATGTTTGGTATATTTTGAAAACTGCAGGGGGGGATTGAGACAAATGTGACCAATCGCCTCTTTCAGTACTTGGTATATATTGGGTATAAAAATCGTAATTTCAAACTGCGAATACGTGCAGAGAGCCAGAATTTGGCTCCAAAATATGGGTCAGGCCTCGAAATTGGGATATTTGGGATATTTTGAAAACTGCAGGGAAGTTTGTGCAAAATGTGACTTACTGCCGATTTCAGTACTTGGCATATGTTGGGTATAAAAATTCGTAATATCAAACTGCGAATACGTGCAGAGAGCCAGAATTAAATTCCAAATATGGCTCAGGCCTCGAAATTGGAATATTCGGGATATTTTGAAAACTGGAAGGGAGTTTGGTACAAATATGACTAACCGCCGCTTTCAGTACTTGGCATATGTTGGGGATAAAAAGTCGTAATTTCAAACTGCGAATACGTGCAGAGAGCCAGAATTTGGTTCCAAAAAATGGCTCAGGCCTCGAAATTGGGATTTTGGAATATTTTGAAAACTGCAGGGGAGTTTGTGCAAAATGTGACTTACTGCCGCTTTCAGTACTTGGCATATGTTGGGTATAAAAAGTCGTAATTTGAAACTGCGAATACGTGCAGAGAGCCAGAATTTGGCTCGAAAATATTGCTCAGGCTTCGAAATGCCACGTTCAGTATAAAAAAGTCGTAATATCAAACTGCGAATACTTGCAGAGAGCCAGAATTTGGCTCCAAAATATGGCTCAGGCCACGAAATTGGGATGTTTGGGATATTTTGAAAACTGCAGGGAGGATTGAGACAAATGTGACCAAACGCCGCTTTCAGTACTTGGCATATGTTGGGTATAAAAAGGTCATAATTTCAAACTGCGAATACATGCAGAGAGCCAGAATTTGGCTCCAAAATATGGCTCAGGCCTCGAAATTGGGATATTTGGGATATTTTGAAAACTGCAGGGGAGTTTGTTCAAAATGTGACTCACTGCCGCTATCAGTACTTGGCATATATTGGGTATAAGAAATCGTTATTTCAAACTGCGAATAAGTCCAGAGAGCCAGAATTTGGCTCCAAAATATGGCTCAGGCCTCGAAATTGGGATGTTTGGTATATTTTGAAAACTGCAGGGGGGGATTGAGACAAATGTGACCAATCGCCTCTTTCAGTACTTGGCATATGTTGGGTATAAAAAGTCCTAATTTCAAGCTGCGAATACGTGCAGAGAGCCAGAATTTGGTTCCAAAATATGGTTCCGGATTCGAAATTGGGATGTTTGGGATATTTTGAAATCTGCAGGGGATTTTTTTGCAAAATGTGACTCACTGCCACTTTCAGTACTTGGCATATGTTGGGTATAAAAATCGTAATTTCAAACTGCGAATACGTGCAGAGAGCCAGAATTTGGCTGCAAAATATGGCTCAGGCCTCGAAATTGGGATATTTGGGATATTTTGAAAACTGCAGGGAAGTTTGCACAAAATGTGACTCACTGCCGCTTTCAGTTCTTGGCATATATTGGTTATAAAAAAGTCGTAATTTCAAACTGCGAATACGTGCAGAGAGCCAGAATTTGGCTCTAAAATATGGCTCAGGCATCGAAATTGGCATATTTGGGATATTTTGAAAACTGCAGGGGAGTTTGTGCAAAATGTGACTTACTGCCGATTTCAGTACTTGGCATATGTTGGGTATAAAAATTCGTAATATCAAACTGCGAATACGTGCAGGGAGCCAGAATTTGGCTCCAAATATGGCTCAGGCCTCGAAATTGGAATATTCGGGATATTTTGAAAACTGGAAGGGAGTTTGGTACAAATATGACTAACCGCCGCTTTTAGTACTTGGCATATGTTGGGGATAAAAACTCGTAATTTCAAACTGCGAATACGTGCAGAGAGCCAGAATTTGGCTCCAAAAAATGGCTCAGGCCTCGAAATTGGGATATTTGGAATATTTTGAAAACTGCAGGAGAGTTTGTGCAAAATGTGACTCACTGCTGCTTTCAGTACTTGGCATATGTTGGGTATAAAAAGTCGTAATTTCAAACTGCGTATACGTGCAAAGAGCCTGAGTTTGGCTCCAAAATACGGCTCAGGCCTCGAAATGCCACTTTCAGTATAAAAAAGACGTAATTTCAAACTGCGAATACGTGCAGAGAGCCAGAATTTGGCTCCAAAATATGGTTCAGGCAACAAAATTGGGATGTTTGGGATATTTTGAAAACTGCAGGGATGATTGAGACAAATGTGACCAAACGCCGGTTTCAGTACTTGGCATATGTTGGGAATAAAAAGTCGTAATTTTAAACTGCGAAAACGTGCAGAGAGCTAGAATTTGGCTCCAAAATATGGCTCAGGCCTCGAAATTGGGATGTTTGGGATATTTTGAAAACTGCAGGGAGGTTTGGGACAAATGTGACCAAACGCCGCTTTCAGTACTTCGCATATGTTTGGTATAAAAATGTCAAAATTTCAAACAGCGAATACGTGCAGAGAGCCAGAATTTGGCTCCAAAATATGGCTCAGACCTCGAAATTGGGATGATTGGGATATTTTGAAAACTGCAGGGGAGTTTGTGCAAAATGTGACTCACTGCCGCTTTCATTACTTGGCATATGTTGGGTATAAAAAGTCGTAATATCACACTGCGAATACGTGCAAAGAGCCAGAATTTGGCTCCAAAATATGGCTCAGGCCTCGAAATTGGGATGTTTGGGATATTTTGAAAACTGCAGGGAGGTTTGGTACAAATGTGACCAAACGCTGCTTTCAGTACTTGGCATATGTTGGATATAAAAAGTCGTAATTTCAAACTGCGAATACGCGCAGAGATCCAGAGTTTGGCTCCAAAATATGGCTCAGGCCTCGAAATTGGGATATTTGGGATATTTTGAAAACTGCAGGGAGTTTGTGCAAAATGTGACTCACTGCCACTATCAGTCCTTGGCATATGTTGGGTATAAAAAGTTGTAATATCAAACTGCGAATACGTGCAGAGAGCCAGAATTTGGCTCCAAAATTTGGCTCAGGCCTCGAAATTGGTATGTTTAGGATATTTTGAAAACTGCAAGGGGGTTTGGGACAAATATGACCAAATGCCGCTTTCAGTACTTTTCATATGTTGGGTATGAAAATTCGTAATTTCAAACTGCGAATACGTGCAGAGAGCCTGAATTTGGCTGCAAAATATGGCTCAGTCCTCGAAATTTGGATGTTTGGGATATTTTGAAAACTGCAGGGAGGTTTGGGACAAATGTGACTCACTGCCGCTTTCAGTACTTGGCATATGTTGGGTAAAAATATTCGTAATTTCAAACTGCGAATGCGTGCATAGAGCCAGAATTTGGTTTCAAAATATGGCTCAGGCATCGAAATTGGGATGTTTGGGATATTTTGAAAACTGCAGGGGAGTTTGTGCAATATGTGACTTACTGCTGCTTTCAGTACTTGGCATATGTTGGGTATGAAAAGTCGTAATTTCAAACTGCGAATACGTGCAGAGAGCCTGAATTTGGCTCCAAAATATGGCTCAGGCCTCGAAATTGTGATGTTGGGGATATTTTGAAAACTGCAGGGAGGTTTGGGACAAATGTGAGTCACTGCCGCTATCAGTACTTGGCATATGTTGGGTATAAAAAGTTGTAATTTCAAACTGCGAATGCGTGCATAGAGCCAGAATTTGTTCAAAAATATGGCTCAGGCCTCGAAATTTGGATGTTTGGGATATTTTGAAAACTGCAGGGGAGTTTGGGACAAATATGACCAAACGCCGCTTTCAGTACTTGGCATATGTTGGGTATAAAAAAGTCGCAATTTCAAACTGCGAATACGTGCAAAGAGCCAGAATTTGGCTCCAAAATATGACTCAGGCCTCGGAATTGGGATGTTTGGGATATTTTGAAAACTGCAAAGAGGTTTTGGACAAATGTGACCAAAAGCCGCTTTCAGTATTTGGCATATATTGGGTATAAAAGTCATAATTTCAAACTGCGAATACGTGCAGAGAGCCTGAATTTGGCTCCAAAATATGGCTCAGTCCACGAAATTTGGATGTTTAGGATATTTTGAAAACTGAAGGGAGGTTTGGGACAAATGTGACCAAACGCTGCTTTCAGTACTTCGCATATGTTGGGCATAAAAAAGTCGTAATTTTAAACTGTGAATACGTGCAGAGAGCCTGAATTTGACTCCAAAATATGGTTCAGGCCTCGATATTGGGATGTTTGGGATATTTTGAAAACTGCAGGGAGGTTTGGGACAAATGTGACCAAACGCCGCTTTCAGTACTTAGCATATGTTGGGTTTAAAAAGTCGCAATTTCAAACTGCGAATACGTGCAGAGAGCTAGAATTTGGCTCCAAAATATGGCTCAGGCCTCGAAATTGGGATGTTTGGGATATTTTGAAAATTGCATGGGGGATTGGGACAAATGTGACCAAATGCCGCTTTCAGTACTTGGCATATGTTGGGTATTAAAAAATCGTAATTTCAAACTGCGAATACGTGCAGAGAGCCAGAATTTGGCTCCAAAATATGGCTCAGGCTTCGAAATTGGGATGTTTTGGTTATTTTGAAAACTACAGGGGAGTTTGTGCAAAATGTGACTCGCTGTCACTTTCAGTACTTGGCATATGTTGGGTATAAAAAGTTGTAATATCAAACTGCGAATACGTGCAGAGAGCCAGAATTTGGCTCCAAAATTTGGCTCAGTCCTCGAAATTTGGATGTTTAAGATATTTTGAAAACTGAAGGGAGTTTTGGGACAAATGTGACCAAACGCTGCTTTCAGTACTTCGCATATGTTGGGCATAAAAAAGTCGTAATTTCAAACTGCGAATACGTGCAAAGAGCCTGAATTTGGCTCCAAAATCTGGCTCAGCCCTCGAAATTGGGATGTTTGGGATATTTTGAAAACTGCAGGCAGGTTTGGGACAAATGTGACTCACTGCCGCTTTCAGTACTTGGCAGATGTTGGGTATAAATAGTCGTAATTTCAAATTGCGATTGCGTGCATAGAGCCAGAATTTGGTTTCAAAATATGGCTCAGGCATCGAAATTGGGATGTTTGGGATATTTTGAGAACTGCAGGGGAGTTTGTGCAATATGTGACTTACTGCTGCTTTCAGTACTTGGCATATGTTGGGTATGAAAAGTTGTAATTTCAAACTGCGAATACGTGCAGAGAGCCTGAATTTGGCTCCAAAATATGGCTCAGGCCTCGAAATTGTGATGTTTGGATATTTTGAAAACTGCAGCGTGGTTTGGGACAAATGTAACCAAACGGCGCTTTCAGTACTTCGCATATGTTGGGTATAAAAAGGTCGTAATTTCAAACCGCGAATACGTGCAGATAGCCAGAATTTGGCTCCAAAATATGGCTCAGCCTTCGAAATTGGGATGTTTGGGATATTTTGAAAACTGCAGGGAGGTTTGGGACAAATGTGACTCACTGCCGCTTTCAGTACTTGGCATATTTTGGGTATAAAAAAGTCGCAATTTCAAACTGCGAATACGTGCAAAGAACCAGAATTTGGCTCCAAAATATGACTCAGGCCTCGGAATTGGGATGTTTGGGATATTTTGAAAACTGCAGGGAGGTTTTGGACAAATGTGACCAAATGCCGCTTTCAGTATTTGGCATATATTGGGTATAAAAGTCATAATTTCAAACTGCGAATACGTGCATAGAGCCTGAATTTAGCTCCTAAATCTGGCTCAGGTCTCGAAATTGGGATGTTTGAGATATTTTGAAAACTGCAGGGGAGTTTGGGACAAATATGACCAAACGCCGCTTTCAGTACTTGGCATATGTTGGGTATAAAAAAGTCGCAATTTCAAACTGCGAATACGTGCAGAGAGCTAGAATTTGGCTCCAAAATATGGCTCAGGCCTCGAAATTGGGATGTTTGGGATATTTTGAAAACTGCAGGGAGGTTTGGAACAAATGTGACCAAACGCTGCTTTCAGTATTTGGCATATGTTGGGTATAAAAAGTCGTAATTTCAAACTGCGAATACGTGCAGAGAGCCTGAATTTGGCTCCAAAATATGGCTCAGTCCTCGAAATTTGGATGTTTAGCATATTTTGAAAACTGATAGGAGGTTTGGGACAAATGTGACCAAACGCTGCTTTCAGTACTTCGCATATGTTGGGCATAAAAAAGTCGTAATTTCAAACTGCGAATACGTGCAGAGAGCCTGAATTTGGCTCCAAAATATGGTTCAGGTCTCGATATTGGGATGTTTTGGATATTTTGAAAACTGCAGGGAGGTTTGGGACAAATGTGATCAAACGCAGCTTTAGGAACTTGGCATATGTTGGGTATAAAAAGTCGTAATTTCAAACTGCGAATACGTGCAGAGAGCCAGAATTTGGCTCCAAAATATGGCTCAGTCCTCAAAATTGGGACATTTGGCATATTTTGAAAACTGCTGGGGAGTTTGTACAAAATATGACTCACTGCCACTTTAAGTACTAGGCATATGTTGGGTATAAACAGTCGTAATTTCAATCTGCGAATGCGTGCATAGAGCCAGAAATTGGTTTAAAAATATGGCTCAGGCCTCGAAATTGGGATGTTTGGGATATTTTGAAAACTGCAGGGGAGTTTGTTCAAAATGTGACTTACTGTCGCTTTCAGTACTTGGCATATGTTGGGTATGAAAAGTCGTAATTTCAAACTGCGAATACGTGCAGAGAGCCTGAATTTGGCTCCAAAATATGGCTCAAGCCTCGATATTGGGATGTTTTGGATATATTGAAAACTGCAGTGAGGTTTGGGACAAATGTGACCAAACGCCACTTTCAGTACTTCGCATATGTTGGGTATAAAAAGTCGTAATTTCAAACTGCAAATACGTGCAGATGGCCAGAATTTGGCTCCAAAATATGGCTCAGGCCTCGAAATTGGGATGTTTGGGATATTTTGAAAACTGCAGGGAGGTTTGGGACAAATGTGACTCACTGCCGCTTTCAGTACTTGGCATATGTTGGGTATAAAAAGTCGTAATTTCAAACTGCGAATGCGTGCATAGAGCCAGAATTTTTTCCAAAATATGGCTCAGGCCTCGAAATTGGGATGTTTGAGATATTTTGAAAACTGCAGGGGAGATTGGGACAAATGTGACTAAACGCCGCTTTCAGTACTTGGCATATGTTGGGTATAAAAAAGTCGAAATTTCACACTGCGAATACGTGCAAAGAGCCAGAATTTGGCTCCAAAATATGACTCAGGCCTCGAAATTGGGATGTTTGGGATATTTTGGAAACTGCAGGGAGGTTTTCGACAAATGTGACCAAACGCCGCTTTCAGTATTTGGCATATGTTGGGTATAAAAGTCATAATTTCAAACTGCGAATTCGTGCATAGAGCCTGAATTTGGCTCCAAAATATGGCTCAGGCCTCGAAATAGGGATGTTTGAGATATTTTGAAAACTGCAGGGGAGATTGGGACAAATGTGACCAAACGCCGCTTTCAGTACTTGGCATATGTTGGGTATAAAAAAATCGTAATTTCCAACTGCGAATACGTGCAGAGAGCCAGAATTTGGCTCCAAAATATGGCTCAGGCCTCGAAATTGGGATGTTTTGGTTATTTTGAAAACTGCAGGGGAGCTTGTGCAAAATGTGACTCACTGCCACTTTCAGTACTTGGCATATGTTGGGTATAAAAAGTTGTAATATCAAACTGCGAATACGTGCAGAGAGCCAGAATTTGGCTCCAAAATATGGGTCAGGCCTCGAAATTGGGATGTTTAGGTTATTTTGAAAACTGCAGGGGAGTTTGTGCAAAATGTGACTCACTGCCACTTTCAGTACTTGGCATATGTTGGGCATAAAAAGTTATAATATCAAACTGCGAATACGTGCAGAGAGCCAGAATTTGGCTACAAAATATGGCTCAGGCCTCGAAATTGCTATGTTTGGGATATTTTGAAAACTGCAAGGGGTTTGGGACAAATGTGACCAAATGCCGCTTTCAGTACTTTTCATATGTTGGGTATGAAAAGTCGTAATTTCAAACTGCGAATACGTGCAGAGAGCCTGAATTTGGCTCCAAAATATGGCTCAGGCCTCGATATTGGGTTGTTTGGGATATTTTGAAAACTGCAGGGAGGTTTGGGACATATGTGACCAAACGCCGCTTTCAGTACTTGGCATATGTTGGGTATAAAAATTCGTAATTTCAAACTGCGAATACGTGCAGAGAGCCAGAATTTGGCTCCAAAATATGGCTCAAGCCTCAAAATTGGGATATTTGGGATATTTTGAAAACTGCAGGGGAGTTTGTTCAAAATGTGACTCACTGCCACTTTAAGTACTAGGCATATGTTGTTTATAAATAGTCGTAATTTCAAACTGCGAATGCGGGCATAGAGCCAGAATTTGGTTTCAAAATATGGCTCAGGCCTCGAAATTGGGATGTTTGGGATATTTTGAAAACTGCAGGGGAGTTTGTGCAATATGTGACTGACTGCCGCTTTCAGTACTTCGCATATGTTGGGTATGAAAAGTCGTAATTTCATACTGCGAATACGTGCAGAGAGCCAGAATTTGGCTCCAAAATATGGCTCAGGCCTCGAAATTCTGATGTTTGGGATATTTTGAAAACTGCAGGGAGGTTTGGGACAAATGTGACCAAACGCCGCTTTCAGTACTTCGCATATGTTGGGTATAAAAAAGTCGTAATTTCAAACTGCGAATACGTGCAGATAGCCAGAATTTGGCTCCAAAATATGGCTCAGGCCTCGAAATTGGGATGCTTATGATATTTTGAAAACTGCAGGGAGGTTTCGGACAAATGTGACTCACTGCCGCTTTCAGTACTTGGCATATGTTGGGTATAAAAAGTCGTAATTTCAAACTGCGAATGCGTGCATAGAGCCTGAATTTGACTCCAAAATATGGTTCAGGCCTCGATATTGGGATGTTTGGGATATTTTGAAAACTGCAGTGAGGTTTGGGACAAATGTGACCAAACGCTGCTTTCAGTACTTCACATATGTTGGGCATAAAAAAGTCGTAATTTCAAACTGCGAATACGTGCAGAGAGCCTGAATTTGACTCTAAAATATGGTTAAGGGCTCGATATTGGGATGTTTGGGATATTTTGAAAACTGCAGGGAGGTTTGGGACAAATGTGACCAAACGCCGCTTTCAGTACTTAGCATATGTTGGGTTTAAAAAGTCGCAATTTCAAACTGCGAATACGTGCAGAGAGCTAGAATTTGGCTCCAAAATATGGCTCAGGCCTCGAAATTGGGATGTTTTGGTTATTTTGAAAACTACAGGGGAGTTTGTGCAAAATGTGACTCACTGTCACTTTCAGTACTTGGCATATGTTGGGTATAAAAAGTTGTAATATCAAACTGCGAATACGTGCAGAGAGCCAGAATTTGGCTCCAAAATTTGGCTCAGGCCTCGAAATTGGTATGTTTAAGATATTTTGAAAACTGAAGGGAGGTTTGGGACATATGTGACCAAACGCCGCTTTCAGTACTTAGCATATGTTGGGTTTAAAAAGTCGCAATTTCAAACTGCGAATACGTGCAGAGAGCTAGAATTTGGCTCCAAAATATGGCTCAGGCCTCGAAATTGGGATGTTTTGGTTATTTTGAAAACTACAGGGGAGTTTGTGCAAAATGTGACTCACTGTCACTTTCAGTACTTGGCATATGTTGGGTATAAAAAGTTGTAATATCAAACTGCGAATACGTGCAGAGAGCCAGAATTTGGCTCCAAAATTTGGCTCAGGCCTCGAAATTGGTATGTTTAAGATATTTTGAAAACTGAAGGGAGGTTTGGGACATATGTGACCAAACGCTGCTTTCAGTACTTTGCATATGTTGGGCATAAAAAAGTCGTAATTTCAAACTGCGAATACGTGCAGAGAGCCTGAATATGGCTCCAAAATATGGCTCAGCCCTCGAAATTGGGATGTTTGGGATATTTTGAAAACTGCAGGGAGGTTTGGGACAAATGTGACTCACTGCCGCTTTCAGTACTTGGCATATGTTGGGTATAAATAGTCGTAATTTCCAATTGCGAATGCGTGCATAGAGCCAGAATTTGTTCCAAAATATGGCTCAGGCCTCGAAATTGGGATGTTTGGGGTATTTTGAAAACTGCAGGGGAGTTTGGGACAAATATGACCAAACGCCGCTTTCAGTACTTGGCATATTTTGGGTATAAAAAAGTCGCAATTTCAAACTGCGAATACGTGCATAGAGCCTGAATTTGGCTCCAAAATATGGCTCAGGCCTCGAAATTGGGATGTTTGAGATATTTTGAAAACTGCAGGGGAGATTGGGACATATGTGACCAAACGTAGATTTCAGTACTTGGCATATGTTGGGTTTAAAAAGTCGCAATTTCAAACTGTGAATACGTGCAGAGAGCTAGAATTTGGCTCCAAAATATAGCTCAGGCCTCGAAATTGGGATGTTTGGGATATTTTGAAAATTGCAGGGGGGAATGGGACAAATGTGATCAAACGCCGCTTTCAGTACTTCGCATATGTTGGGTATAAAAAAGTCGTAATTTGAAACCGCGAATACGTGCAGATAGCCAGAATTTGGCTCCAAAATATGGCTCAGCCCTCGAAATTGGGATGTTTGGGATATTTTGAAAACTGCAGGGAGGTTTGGGACAAATGTGACTCACTGCCGCTTTCAGTACTTGGCATATGTTGGGTATAAAAAGTCGTAATTTCAAACTGCGAATGCGTGCATAGAGCCAGAATTTGTTCCAAAATATGGCTCAGGCCTCGAAATTGGGATGTTTGGGGTATTTTGAAAACTGCAGGGGAGTTTGGGACAAATATGACCAAACGCCGCTTTCAGTACTTGGCATATTTTGGGTATAAAAAAGTCGCAATTTCAAACTGCGAATACGTGCATAGAGCCTGAATTTGGCTCCAAAATATGGCTCAGGCCTCGAAATTGGGATGTTTGAGATATTTTGAAAACTGCAGGGGAGATTGGGACATATGTGACCAAACGTAGATTTCAGTACTTGGAATATGTTGGGTTTAAAAAGTCGCAATTTCAAACTGCGAATACGTGCAGAGAGCTAGAATTTGGCTCCAAAATATAGCTCAGGCCTCGAAATTGGAATGTTTGGGATATTTTGAAAATTGCAGGGGGGAATGGGACAAATGTGATCAAACACCGCTTTCAGTACTTGACATATGTTGGGTATAAAAAATTCGTAATTTCTAACTGCGAATACGTGCAGAGAGCCAGAATTTGGCTCCAAAATATGGCTCAGGCCTCGAAATTGGGATATTTGGGATATTTTGAAAACTGCAGGGGAGTTTGTTCAAAATGTGACTCACTGCCGCTTTAAGTACTGGGCATATTTTGGGTATAAATAGTCGTAATTTCGAACTGCGAATGCGGGCATAGAGCCAGAATTTGGTTTCAAAATATGGCTCAGGCCTCGAAATTGGGATGTTTGGGATATTTTGAAAACTGCAGGGGAGTTTGTGCAATATGTGACTGACTGCCGCTTTCAGTACTTCGCATATGTTGGGTATGAAAAGTCGTAATTTCAAACTGCGAATACGTGCAGAGAGCCAGAATTTGGCTCCAAAATATGGCTCAGGCCTCGAAATATTTATGTTTGGGATATTTTGAAAACTGCAGGGAGGTTTGGGTCAAATGTGACCAAACGCCGCTTTCAGTACTTCGCATATGTTGGGTATAAAAAAGTCGTAATTTCAAACTGCGAATACGTGCAGATAGCCAGAATTTGGCTCCAAAATATGGCTCAGGCCTCGAAATTGGGATGCTTGGGATATTTTGAAAATTGCAGGGAGGTTTTGGACAAATGTGACTCACTGCCGCTTTCAGTACTTGGCATATGTTGGGTATAAAAAGTCGTAATTTCAAACTGCGAATGCGTGCATAGAGCCAGAATTTGTTCCAAAATATGGCTCAGGCCACGAAATTGGGATGTTTGAGATATTTTGAAAACTGCAGGGGAGATTGGGACAAATGTGACTAAACGCCGCTTTCAGTACTTGGCATATGTTGGGTATAAAAAAGTCGAAATTTCAAACTGCGAATACGTGCAAAGAGCCAGAATTTGGCTCCAAAATATGACTCAGGCCTCGAAATTGGGATGTTTTGGTTATTTTGAAAACTGCAGGGGAGCTTGTGCAAAATGTGACTCACTGCCACTTTCAGTACTTGGCACATGTTGGGTATAAAAAGTTGTAATATCAAACTGCGAATACGTGCAGAGAGCCAGAATTTGGCTCCAAAATATGGGTCAGGCCTCGAAATTGGGATGTTTTGGTTATTTTGAAAACTGCAGGGGAGTTTGTGCAAAATGTGACTCACTGCCACTTTCAGTACTTGGCATATGTTGGGTATAAAAAGTTGTAATATCAAACTGCGAATACGTGCAGAGAGCCAGAATTTGGCTGCAAAATATGGCTCAGGCCTCGAAATTGGTATGTTTGGGATATTTTGAAAACTGCAAGGGGGTTTGGGAGAAATGTGACCAAATGCCGCTTTCAGTACTTTTCATATGTTGGGTATGAAAAGTCGTAATTTCAAACTGCGAATACGTGCAGAGAGCCTGAATTTGGCTCCAAAATATGGCTCAGTCCTCGAAATTTGGATGTTTAGGATATTTTGAAAACTAAAGGGAGGTTTGGGACAAATGTGACCAAACGCTGCTTTCAGTACTTCGCATATGTTGGGCATAAAAAAGTCGTAATTTCAAACTGCGAATTCTTGCAGAGAGCCTGAATTTGGCTCCAAAATATGGCTCAGGCCTCGATATTGGGATGTTTGGGATATTTTGAAAACTGCAGGGAGGTTTGGGACATATGTGACCAAACGCCGCTTTCAGTACTTCGCATATGTTGGGTATAAAAAGTCGTAATTTCAAACTGCGAATACGTGCAGAGAGCCAGAATTTGGCACCAAAATATGGCTCAAACCTCAAAATTGGGATATTTGGGATATTTTGAAAACTGCAGGGGAGTTTGTTCAAAATGTGACTCACTGCCGCTTTAAGTACTAGGCATATTTTGGGTATAAATAGTCGTAATTTCGAACTGCGAATGCGGGCATAGAGCCAGAATTTGGTTTCAAAATATGGCTCAGGCCTCGAAATTGGGATGTTTGGGATATTTTGAAAACTGCAGGGGAGTTTGTGCAATATGTGACTGACTGCCGCTTTCAGTACTTCGCATATGTTGGGTATGAAAAGTCGTAATTTCAAACTGCGAATACGTGCAGAGAGCCAGAATTTGGCTCCAAAATATGGCTCAGGCCTCGAAATTGTTATGTTTGGGATATTTTGAAAACTGCAGGGAGGTTTGGGTCAAATGTGACCAAACGCCGCTTTCAGTACTTCGCATATGTTGGGTATAAAAAAGTCGTAATTTCAAACTGCGAATACGTGCAGATAGCCAGAATTTGGCTCCAAAATATGGCTCAGGCCTCGAAATTGGGATGCTTGGGATATTTTGAAAATTGCAGGGAGGTTTTGGACAAATGTGACTCACTGCCGCTTTCAGTACTTGGCATATGTTGGGTATAAAAAGTCGTAATTTCAAACTGCGAATGCGTGCATAGAGCCAGAATTTGTTCCAAAATATGGCTCAGGCCACGAAATTGGGATGTTTGAGATATTTTGAAAACTGCAGGGGAGATTGGGACAAATGTGACTAAACGCCGCTTTCAGTACTTGGCATATGTTGGGTATAAAAAAGTCGAAATTTCAAACTGCGAATACGTGCAAAGAGCCAGAATTTGGCTCCAAAATATGACTCAGGCCTCGAAATTGGGATGTTTTGGTTATTTTGAAAACTGCAGGGGAGCTTGTGCAAAATGTGACTCACTGCCACTTTCAGTACTTGGCATATGTTGGGTATAAAAAGTTGTAATATCAAACTGCGAATACGTGCAGAGAGCCAGAATTTGGCTCCAAAATATGGGTCAGGCCTCGAAATTGGGATGTTTTGGTTATTTTGAAAACTGCAGGGGAGTTTGTGCAAAATGTGACTCACTGCCACTTTCAGTACTTGGCATATGTTGGGTATAAAAAGTTGTAATATCAAACTGCGAATACGTGCAGAGAGCCAGAATTTGGCTGCAAAATATGGCTCAGGCCTCGAAATTGGTATGTTTGGGATATTTTGAAAACTGCAAGGGGGTTTGGGAGAAATGTGACCAAATGCCGCTTTCAGTACTTTTCATATGTTGGGTATGAAAAGTCGTAATTTCAAACTGCGAATACGTGCAGAGAGCCTGAATTTGGCTCCAAAATATGGCTCAGTCCTCGAAATTTGGATGTTTAGGATATTTTGAAAACTAAAGGGAGGTTTGGGACAAATGTGACCAAACGCTGCTTTCAGTACTTCGCATATGTTGGGCATAAAAAAGTCGTAATTTCAAACTGCGAATACGTGCAGAGAGCCTGAATTTGGCTCCAAAATATGGCTCAGGCCTCGATATTGGGATGTTTGGGATATTTTGAAAACTGCAGGGAGGTTTGGGACATATGTGACCAAACGCCGCTTTCAGTACTTCGCATATGTTGGGTATAAAAAGTCGTAATTTCAAACTGCGAATACGTGCAGAGAGCCAGAATTTGGCACCAAAATATGGCTCAAGCCTCAAAATTGGGATATTTGGGATATTTTGAAAACTGCAGGGGAGTTTGTTCAAAATGTGACTCACTGCCGCTTTAAGTACTAGGCATATTTTGGGTATAAATAGTCGTAATTTCGAACTGCGAATGCGGGCATAGAGCCAGAATTTGGTTTCAAAATATGGCTCAGGCCTCGAAATTGGGATGTTTGGGATATTTTGAAAACTGCAGGGGAGTTTGTGCAATATGTGACTGACTGCCGCTTTCAGTACTTCGCATATGTTGGGTATGAAAAGTCGTAATTTCAAACTGCGAATACGTGCAGAGAGCCAGAATTTGGCTCCAAAATATGGCTCAGGCCTCGAAATTGTTATGTTTGGGATATTTTGAAAACTGCAGGGAGGTTTGGGTCAAATGTGACCAAACGCCGCTTTCAGTACTTCGCATATGTTGGGTATAAAAAAGTCGTAATTTCAAACTGCGAATACGTGCAGATAGCCAGAATTTGGCTCCAAAATATGGCTCAGGCCTCGAAATTGGGATGCTTATGATATTTTGAAAACTGCAGGGAGGTTTCGGACAAATGTGACTCACTGCCGCTTTCAGTACTTGGCATATGTTGGGTATAAAAAGTCGTAATTTCAAACTGCGAATGCGTGCATAGAGCCTGAATTTGACTCCAAAATATGGTTCAGGCCTCGATATTGGGATGTTTGGGATATTTTGAAAACTGCAGTGAGGTTTGGGACAAATGTGACCAAACGCTGCTTTCAGTACTTCACATATGTTGGGCATAAAAAAGTCGTAATTTCAAACTGCGAATACGTGCAGAGAGCCTGAATTTGACTCCAAAATATGGTTAAGGGCTCGATATTGGGATGTTTGGGATATTTTGAAAACTGCAGGGAGGTTTGGGACAAATGTGACCAAACGCCGCTTTCAGTACTTAGCATATGTTGGGTTTAAAAAGTCGCAATTTCAAACTGCGAATACGTGCAGAGAGCTAGAATTTGGCTCCAAAATATGGCTCAGGCCTCGAAATTGGGATGTTTTGGTTATTTTGAAAACTACAGGGGAGTTTGTGCAAAATGTGACTCACTGTCACTTTCAGTACTTGGCATATGTTGGGTATAAAAAGTTGTAATATCAAACTGCGAATACGTGCAGAGAGCCAGAATTTGGCTCCAAAATTTGGCTCAGGCCTCGAAATTGGTATGTTTAAGATATTTTGAAAACTGAAGGGAGGTTTGGGACAAATGTGACCAAACGCTGCTTTCAGTACTTGGCATATGTTGGGCATAAAAAAGTCGTAATTTCAAACTGCGAATACGTGCAGAGAGCCTGAATATGGCTCCAAAATATGGCTCAGCCCTCGAAATTGGGATGTTTGGGATATTTTGAAAACTGCAGGGAGGTTTGGGACAAATGTGACTCACTGCCGCTTTCAGTACTTGGCATATGTTGGGTATAAATAGTCGTAATTTCCAATTGCGAATGCGTGCATAGAGCCAGAATTTGGTTTCAAAATATGGCTCAGGCATCGAAATTGGGATGTTTGGGATATTTTGAAAACTGCAGGGGAGTTTTTGCAATATGTGACTTACTGCTGCTTTCAGTACTTGGCATATGTTGGGTATGAAAAGTCGTAATTTCAAGCTGCGAATACGTGCAGAGAGCCAGAATTTGTTCCAAAATATGGCTCAGGCCTCGAAATTGGGATGTTTGGGGTATTTTGAAAACTGCAGGGGAGTTTGGGACAAATATGACCAAACGCCGCTTTCAGTACTTGGCATATTTTGGGTATAAAAAAGTCGCAATTTCAAACTGCGAATACGTGCATAGAGCCTGAATTTGGCTCCAAAATATGGCTCAGGCCTCGAAATTGGGATGTTTGAGATATTTTGAAAACTGCAGGGGAGATTGGGACATATGTGACCAAACGTAGATTTCAGTACTTGACATATGTTGGGTTTAAAAAGTCGTAATTTCAAACTGCGAATACGTGCAGAGAGCTAGAATTTGGCTCCAAAATATAGCTCAGGCCTCGAAATTGGGATGTTTGGGATATTTTGAAAATTGCAGGGGGGAATGGGACAAATGTGATCAAACGCCGCTTTCAGTACTTCGCATATGTTGGGTATAAAAAAGTCGTAATTTCAAACCGCGAATACGTGCAGATAGCCAGAATTTGGCTCCAAAATATGGCTCAGCCCTCGAAATTGGGATGTTTGGGATATTTTGAAAACTGCAGGGAGGTTTGGGACAAATGTGACTCACTGCCGCTTTCAGTACTTGGCATATGTAGGGTATAAAAAGTCGTAATTTCAAACTGCGAATGCGTGCATAGACCCAGAATTTGTTCCAAAATATGGCTCAGGCCTCGAAATTGGGATGTTTGGGGTATTTTGAAAACTGCAGGGGAGTTTGGGACAAATATGACCAAACGCCGCTTTCAGTACTTGGCATATTTTGGGTATAAAAAAGTCGCAATTTCAAACTGCGAATACGTGCATAGAGCCTGAATTTGGCTCCAAAATATGGCTCAGGCCTCGAAATTGGGATGTTTGAGATATTTTGAAAACTGCAGGGGAGATTGGGACATATGTGACCAAACGTAGATTTCAGTACTTGGCATATGTTGGGTTTAAAAAGTCGCAATTTCAAACTGCGAATACGTGCAGAGAGCTAGAATTTGGCTCCAAAATATAGCTCAGGCCTCGAAATTGGGATGTTTGGGATATTTTGAAAATTGCAGGGGGGAATGGGACAAATGTGATCAAACACCGCTTTCAGTACTTGACATATGTTGGGTATAAAAAATTCGTAATTTCTAACTGCGAATACGTGCAGAGAGCCAGAATTTGGCTCCAAAATATGGCTCAGGCCTCGAAATTGGGATGTTTGGGTTATTTTGAAAACTGCAGGGGAGTTTGTGCAAAATGTGACTCTCTGCCACTTTCAGTAATTGGCATATGTTGGGTATAAAAAGTTGTAATATCAAACTGCGAATACGTTTTGAGAGCCAGAATTTGGCTCCAAAATATGGCTCAGGCCTCGAAATTGGGATGTTTGGGATATTTTGAAAACTGCAGGGAGGTTTGGAACAAATGTGACCAAACGCTGCTTTCAGTATTTGGCATATGTTGGGTATAAAAAGTCGTAATTTCAAACTGCGAATACGTGCAGAGAGCCTGAATTTGGCTCCAAAATATGGCTCAGTCCTCGAAATTTGGATGTTTAGCATATTTTGAAAACTGAAGGGAGGTTTGGGACATATGTGACCAAACGCCACTTTCAGTACTTCGCATATGTTGGGTATAAAAAAGTCGTAATTTCAAACTGCAAATACGTGCAGATGGCCAGAATTTGGCTCCAAAATATGGCTCAGGCCTCGAAATTGGGATGTTTGGGATATTTTGAAAACTGCAGGGAGGTTTGGGACAAATGTGGCTCACTGCCGGTTTCAGTACTTGGCATATGTTGGGTATAAAAAGTCGTAATTTCAAACTGCGAATGCGTGCATAGAGCCAGAATTTGTTCCAAAATATGGCTCAGGCCACGAAATTGGGATGTTTGAGATATTTTGAAAACTGCAGGGGAGATTGGGACAAATGTGACTAAACGCCGCTTTCAGTACTTGGCATATGTTGGGTATAAAAAAGTCGAAATTTCAAACTGCGAATACGTGCAAAGAGCCAGAATTTGGCTCCAAAATATGACTCAGGCCTCGAAATTGGGATGTTTTGGTTATTTTGAAAACTGCAGGGGAGCTTGTGCAAAATGTGACTCACTGCCACTTTCAGTACTTGGCATATGTTGGGTATAAAAAGTTGTAATATCAAACTGCGAATACGTGCAGAGAGCCAGAATTTGGCTCCAAAATATGGGTCAGGCCTCGAAATTGGGATGTTTTGGTTATTTTGAAAACTGCAGGGGAGTTTGTGCAAAATGTGACTCACTGCCACTTTCAGTACTTGGCATATGTTGGGTATAAAAAGTTGTAATATCAAACTGCGAATACGTGCAGAGAGCCAGAATTTGGCTGCAAAATATGGCTCAGGCCTCGAAATTGGTATGTTTGGGATATTTTGAAAACTGCAAGGGGGTTTGGGAGAAATGTGACCAAATGCCGCTTTCAGTACTTTTCATATGTTGGGTATGAAAAGTCGTAATTTCAAACTGCGAATACGTGCAGAGAGCCTGAATTTGGCTCCAAAATATGGCTCAGTCCTCGAAATTTGGATGTTTAGGATATTTTGAAAACTAAAGGGAGGTTTGGGACAAATGTGACCAAACGCTGCTTTCAGTACTTCGCATATGTTGGGCATAAAAAAGTCGTAATTTCAAACTGCGAATACGTGCAGAGAGCCTGAATTTGGCTCCAAAATATGGCTCAGGCCTCGATATTGGGATGTTTGGGATATTTTGAAAACTGCAGGGAGGTTTGGGACATATGTGACCAAACGCCGCTTTCAGTACTTCGCATATGTTGGGTATAAAAAGTCGTAATTTCAAACTGCGAATACGTGCAGAGAGCCAGAATTTGGCACCAAAATATGGCTCAAGCCTCAAAATTGGGATATTTGGGATATTTTGAAAACTGCAGGGGAGTTTGTTCAAAATGTGACTCACTGCCGCTTTAAGTACTAGGCATATTTTGGGTATAAATAGTCGTAATTTCGAACTGCGAATGCGGGCATAGAGCCAGAATTTGGTTTCAAAATATGGCTCAGGCCTCGAAATTGGGATGTTTGGGATATTTTGAAAACTGCAGGGGAGTTTGTGCAATATGTGACTGACTGCCGCTTTCAGTACTTCGCATATGTTGGGTATGAAAAGTCGTAATTTCAAACTGCGAATACGTGCAGAGAGCCAGAATTTGGCTCCAAAATATGGCTCAGGCCTCGAAATTGTTATGTTTGGGATATTTTGAAAACTGCAGGGAGGTTTGGGTCAAATGTGACCAAACGCCGCTTTCAGTACTTCGCATATGTTGGGTATAAAAAAGTCGTAATTTCAAACTGCGAATACGTGCAGATAGCCAGAATTTGGCTCCAAAATATGGCTCAGGCCTCGAAATTGGGATGCTTGGGATATTTTGAAAATTGCAGGGAGGTTTTGGACAAATGTGACTCACTGCCGCTTTCAGTACTTGGCATATGTTGGGTATAAAAAGTCGTAATTTCAAACTGCGAATGCGTGCATAGAGCCAGAATTTGTTCCAAAATATGGCTCAGGCCACGAAATTGGGATGTTTGAGATATTTTGAAAACTGCAGGGGAGATTAGGACAAATGTGACTAAACGCCGCTTTCAGTACTTGGCATATGTTGGGTATAAAAAAGTCGAAATTTCAAACTGCGAATACGTGCAAAGAGCCAGAATTTGGCTCCAAAATATGACTCAGGCCTCGAAATTGGGATGTTTTGGTTATTTTGAAAACTGCAGGGGAGCTTGTGCAAAATGTGACTCACTGCCACTTTCAGTACTTGGCATATGTTGGGTATAAAAAGTTGTAATATCAAACTGCGAATACGTGCAGAGAGCCAGAATTTGGCTCCAAAATATGGGTCAGGCCTCGAAATTGGGATGTTTTGGTTATTTTGAAAACTGCAGGGGAGTTTGTGCAAAATGTGACTCACTGCCACTTTCAGTACTTGGCATATGTTGGGTATAAAAAGTTGTAATATCAAACTGCGAATACGTGCAGAGAGCCAGAATTTGGCTGCAAAATATGGCTCAGGCCTCGAAATTGGTATGTTTGGGATATTTTGAAAACTGCAAGGGGGTTTGGGAGAAATGTGACCAAATGCCGCTTTCAGTACTTTTCATATGTTGGGTATGAAAAGTCGTAATTTCAAACTGCGAATACGTGCAGAGAGCCTGAATTTGGCTCCAAAATATGGCTCAGTCCTCGAAATTTGGATGTTTAGGATATTTTGAAAACTAAAGGGAGGTTTGGGACAAATGTGACCAAACGCTGCTTTCAGTACTTCGCATATGTTGGGCATAAAAAAGTCGTTATTTCAAACTGCGAATACGTGCAGAGAGCCTGAATTTGGCTCCAAAATATAACTCAGGCCTCGATATTGGGATGTTTGGGATATTTTGAAAACTGCAGGGAGGTTTGGGACATATGTGACCAAACGCCGCTTTCAGTACTTCGCATATGTTGGGTATAAAAAGTCGTAATTTCAAACTGCGAATACGTGCAGAAAGCCAGAATTTGGCACCAAAATATGGCTCAAGCCTCAAAATTGGGATATTTGGGATATTTTGAAAACTGCAGGGGAGTTTGTTCAAAATGTGACTCACTGCCGCTTTAAGTACTAGGCATATTTTGGGTATAAATAGTCGTAATTTCGAACTGCGAATGCGGGCATAGAGCCAGAATTTGGTTTCAAAATATGGCTCAGGCCTCGAAATTGGGATGTTTGGGATATTTTGAAAACTGCAGGGGAGTTTGTGCAATATGTGACTGACTGCCGCTTTCAGTACTTCGCATATGTTGGGTATGAAAAGTCGTAATTTCAAACTGCGAATACGTGCAGAGAGCCAGAATTTGGCTCCAAAATATGGCTCAGGCCTCGAAATTGTTATGTTTGGGATATTTTGAAAACTGCAGGGAGGTTTGGGTCAAATGTGACCAAACGCCGCTTTCAGTACTTCGCATATGTTGGGTATAAAAAAGTCGTAATTTCAAACTGCGAATACGTGCAGATAGCCAGAATTTGGCTCCAAAATATGGCTCAGGCCTCGAAATTGGGATGCTTGGGATATTTTGAAAATTGCAGGGAGGTTTCGGACAAATGTGACTCACTGCCGCTTTCAGTACTTGGCATATGTTGGGTATAAAAAATCGTAATTTCAAACTGCGAATGCGTGCATAGAGCCAGAATTTGTTCCAAAATATGGCTCAGGCCTCGAAATTGGGATGTTTGGGATATTTTGAAAACTGCAGGGAGGTTTTCGACAAATGTGACCAAACGCCGCTTTTAGTATTTGGCATATGTTGGGTATAAAATTCATAATTTCAAACTACGAATACGTGCATAGAGCCTGAATTTGGCTCCAAAATATGGCTCAGGCCTCGAAATTGGGATGTTTGAGATATTTTGAAAACTGCAGGGGAGATTGGGACAAATGTGACCAAACGCGGCATTCAGTACTTGGCATATGTTGGGTTAAAAAATCCCAATTTCAAAGTGCGAATACGTGAAGAGAGCTAGAATTTGGCTCCAAAATATGGCTCAGGCCTCGAAATTGGGATGCTTGGGATATTTTGAAAATTGCAGGGAGGTTTCGGACAAATGTGACTCACTGCCGCTTTCAGTACTTGGCATATGTTGGGTATAAAAAATCGTAATTTCAAACTGCGAATGCGTGCATAGAGCCAGAATTTGTTCCAAAATATGGCTCAGGCCTCGAAATTGGGATGTTTGAGATATTTTGAAAACTGCAGGGAGGTTTGGAACAAATGTAACCAAACGCTGCTTTCAGTATTTGGCATATGTTGGGTATAAAAAGTCGTAATTTCAAACTGCGAATACGTGCAGAGAGCGTGAATTAGGCTCCAAAATATGGCTCAGTCCTCGAAATTTGGATGTTTAGGATATTTTGAAAACTGAAGGGAGGTTTGGGACAAATGTGACCAAACGCTGCTTTCAGTACTTCGCATATGTTGGGCATAAAAAAGTCGTAATTTCAAACTGCGAATACGTGCAGAGAGCCTGAATTTGGCTCCAAAATATGGTTCAGGTCTCGATATTGGGATGTTTGGGATATTTTGAAAACTGCAGGGAGGTTTGGGACAAATGTGATCAAACGCCGCTTTCAGTACTTGGCATATGTTGGGTATAAAAAGTCGGAATTTCAAACTGCGAATACGTGCAGAGAGCCAGAATTTGGCTCCAAAATATGGTCAGGCCTCAAAATTGGGATATTTGGCATATTTTGAAAACTGCAGGGGAGTTTGTACAAAATGAAACTCACTGCCGCTTTAAGTACTAGGCATATGTTGGGTATAAACAGTCGTAATTTCAAACTGCGAATGCGTCCATAGAGCCAGAATTTGGTTTCAAAATATGGCTCAGGCCTCGAAATTGGGATGTTTGGGATATTTTGAAAACTGCAGGGGAGTTTGTGCAAAATGTGTCTTACTGCCGCTTTCAGTACTTGGCATATGTTGGGTATGAAAAGTCGTAATTTCAAACTGCGAATACGTGCAGAGAGCCTGAATTTGGCTCCAAAATATGGCTCAGGCCTCGAAATTGTGATGTTTGGGATATTTTGAAAACTGCAGCGAGGTTTGGGACAAATGTAACCAAACGGCACTTTCAGTACTTCGCATATGTTGGGTATAAAAAAGTCGTAATATCAAACTGCAAATACGTGCAGATAGCCAGAATTTGGCTCCAAAATATGGCTCAGGCCTCGAAATTGGGATGTTTGGGATATTTTGAAAACTGCAGGAGAGATTGGGACATATGTGACTAAACGCCGCTTTCAGTACTTGGCATATGTTGGGTATAAAAAAGTCGTAATTTCAAACTGCGAATACGTGCAAAGAGCCAGAATTTGGCTCCAAAATATGACTCAGGCCTCGAAATTGGGATGTTTGGGATATTTTGAAAACTGCAGGGAGGTTTTCGACAAATGTGACCAAACGCCGCTTTCAGTATTTGGCATATGTTGGGTATAAAAGTCATAATTTCAAACTGCGAATACGTGCATAGAGCCTAAATTTGGCTCCAAAATATGGCTCAGGCCTCGAAATTGGGATGTTTGAGATATTTTGAAAACTGCAGGGGAGATTGGGACAAATGTGACCAAACGCCGCTTTCAGTACTTGGCATATGTTGGGTTTAAAAAGTCGCAATTTCAAACTGCGAATACGTGCAGAGACCTAGAATTTGGCTCCAAAATATGGCTCAGGCCTCGAAATTGGGATGTTTGGGATATTTTAAAAATTGCATGGGGGATTGGGACAAATGTGACCAAATGCCGCTTTCAGTACTTGGCATATGTTGGGTATAAAAAAATCGTAATTTCAAACTGCGAATACGTGCAGAGAGCCAGAATTTGGCTCCAAAATATGGCTCAGGCCTCGAAATTGGCATGTTTTGCTTATTTTGAAAACTGCAGGGGAGCTTGTGCAAAATGTGACTCACTGCCACTTTCAGTACTTGGCATATGTTGGGTATAAAAAGTTGTAATATCAAACTGCGAATACGTGCAGAGAGCCAGAATTTGGCTCCAAAATATGGCTCAGGCCTCGAAATTGGTATGTTTGGGATATTTCGAAAACTGCAAGGGGGTTTGGGACAAATGTGACCAAATGCCGCTTTCAGTACTTTTCATATGTTGGGTATGAAAAAGTCGTAATTTCAAACTGCGAATACGTGCAGAGAGCCTGAATTTGGCTCCAAAATATGGCTCAGGCCTCGATATTGGGATGTTTGGGATATTTTGAAAACTGCAGGGAGGTTTGGGACATATGTGACCAAACGCCGCTTTCAGTACTTGGCATATGTTGGGTATAAAAAGTCGTAATTTCAAACTGCGAATACATGCAGAGAGCCAGAATTTGGCTCCAAAATATGGCTCAAGCCTTAAAATTGGGATATTTGGGATATTTTGAAAACTGCAGGGGAGTTTGTTCAAAATGTGACTCACTGCCGCTTTAAGTACTAGGCATATGTTGGGTATAAATAGTCGTAATTTCAAACTGCGAATGCGGGCATAGAGCCAGAATTTGGTTTCAAAATATGGCTCAGGCCTCGAAATTGGGATGTTTGGGATATTTTGAAAACTGCAGGGGAGTTTGTGCAATATGTGACTGACTGCCGCTTTCAGTACTTCGCATATGTTGGGTATGAAAAGTCGTAATTTCAAACTGCGAATACGTGCAGAGAGCCAGAATTTGGCTCCAAAATATGGCTCAGGCCTCGAAATTGTTATGTTTGGGATATTTTGAAAACTGCAGGGAGGTTTGGGTCAAATGTGACCAAACGCCGCTTTCAGTACTTCGCATATGTTGGGTATAAAAAAGTCGTAATTTCAAACTACGAATACGTGCAGATAGCCAGAATTTGGCTCCATAATATGGCTCAGGCCTCGAAATTGGGATGCTTGGGATATTTTGAAAATTGCAGGGAGGTTTCGGACAAATGTGACTCACTGCCGCTTTCAGTACTTGGCATATGTTGGGTATAAAAAATCGTAATTTCAAACTGCGAATGCGTGCATAGAGCCAGAATTTGTTCCAAAATATGGCTCAGGCCTCGAAATTGGGATGTTTGGGATATTTTGAAAACTGCAGGTAGGTTTTCGACAAATGTGACCAAACGCCGCTTTTAGTATTTGGCATATGTTGGGTATAAAATTCATAATTTCAAACTGCGAATACGTGCATAGAGCCTGAATTTGGCTCCAAAATATGGCTCAGGCCTCAAAATTGGGATGTTTGAGATATTTTGAAAACTGCAGGGGAGATTGGGACAAATGTGACCAAACGAGGCATTCAGTACTTGGCATATGTTGGGTTAAAAAATCCCAATTTCAAAGTGCGAATACGTGAAGAGAGCTAGAATTTGGCTCCAAAATATGGCTCAGGCCTCGAAATTGGGATGCTTGGGATATTTTGAAAATTGCAGGGAGGTTTCGGACAAATGTGACTCACTGCCGCTTTCAGTACTTGGCATATGTTGGGTATAAAAAATCGTAATTTCAAACTGCGAATGCGTGCATAGAGCCAGAATTTGTTCCAAAATATGGCTCAGGCCTCGAAATTGGGATGTTTGAGATATTTTGAAAACTGCAGGGAGGTTTGGAACAAATGTAACCAAACGCTGCTTTCAGTATTTGGCATATGTTGGGTATAAAAAGTCGTAATTTCAAACTGCGAATACGTGCAGAGAGCGTGAATTAGGCTCCAAAATATGGCTCAGTCCTCGAAATTTGGATGTTTAGGATATTTTGAAAACTGAAGGGAGGTTTGGGACAAATGTGACCAAACGCTGCTTTCAGTACTTCGCATATGTTGGGTATAAAAAAGTCGTAATTTCAAACTGCGAATACGTGCAGAGAGCCAGAATTTGGCTCCAAAATATGGTCAGGCCTCAAAATTGGGATATTTGGCATATTTTGAAAACTGCAGGGGAGTTTGTACAAAATGAAACTCACTGCCGCTTTAAGTACTAGGCATATGTTGGGTATAAACAGTCGTAATTTCAAACTGCGAATGCGTGCATAGAGCCAGAATTTGGTTTCAAAATATGGCTCAGGCCTCGAAATTGGGATGTTTGGGATATTTTGAAAACTGCAGGGGAGTTTGTGCAAAATGTGTCTTACTGCCGCTTTCAGTACTTGGCATATGTTGGGTATGAAAAGTCGTAATTTCAAACTGCGAATACGTGCAGAGAGCCTGAATTTGGCTCCAAAATATGGCTCAGGCCTCGAAATTGTGATGTTTGGGATATTTTGAAAACTGCAGCGAGGTTTGGGACAAATGTAACCAAACGGCACTTTCAGTACTTCGCATATGTTGGGTATAAAAAAGTCGTAATATCAAACTGCAAATACGTGCAGATAGCCAGAATTTGGCTCCAAAATATGGCTCAGGCCTCGAAATTGGGATGTTTGGGATATTTTGAAAACTGCAGGAGAGATTGGGACATATGTGACTAAACGCCGCTTTCAGTACTTGGCATATGTTGGGTATAAAAAAGTCGTAATTTCAAACTGCGAATACGTGCAAAGAGCCAGAATTTGGCTCCAAAATATGACTCAGGCCTCGAAATTGGGATGTTTGGGATATTTTGAAAACTGCAGGGAGGTTTTCGACAAATGTGACCAAACGCCGCATTCAGTATTTGGCATATGTTGGGTATAAAAGTCATAATTTCAAACTGCGAATACGTGCATAGAGCCTAAATTTGGCTCCAAAATATGGCTCAGGCCTCGAAATTGGGATGTTTGAGATATTTTGAAAACTGCAGGGGAGATTGGGACAAATGTGACCAAACGCCGCTTTCAGTACTTGGCATATGTTGGGTTTAAAAAGTCGCAATTTCAAACTGCGAATACGTGCAGAGACCTAGAATTTGGCTCCAAAATATGGCTCAGGCCTCGAAATTGGGATGTTTGGGATATTTTAAAAATTGCATGGGGGATTGGGACAAATGTGACCAAATGCCGCTTTCAGTACTTGGCATATGTTGGGTATAAAAAAATCGTAATTTCAAACTGCGAATACGTGCAGAGAGCCAGAATTTGGCTCCAAAATATGGCTCAGGCCTCGAAATTGGGATGTTTTGCTTATTTTGAAAACTACAGGGGAGCTTGTGCAAAATGTGACTCACTGCCACTTTCAGTACTTGGCATATGTTGGGTATAAAAAGTTGTAATATCAAACTGCGAATACGTGCAGAGAGCCAGAATTTGGCTCCAAAATATGGCTCAGGCCTCGAAATTGGTATGTTTGGGATATTTTGAAAACTGCAAGGGGGTTTGGGACAAATGTGACCAAATGCCGCTTTCAGTACTTTTCATATGTTGGGTATGAAAAAGTCGTAATTTCAAACTGCGAATACGTGCAGAGAGCCTGAATTTGGCTCCAAAATATGGCTCAGGCCTCGATATTGGGATGTTTGGGATATTTTGAAAACTGCAGGGAGGTTTGGGACATATGTGACCAAACGCCGCTTTCAGTACTTGGCATATGTTGGGTATAAAAAGTCGTAATTTCAAACTGCGAATACATGCAGAGAGCCAGAATTTGGCTCCAAAATATGGCTCAAGCCTTAAAATTGGGATATTTGGGATATTTTGAAAACTGCAGGGGAGTTTGTTCAAAATGTGACTCACTGCCGCTTTAAGTACTAGGCATATGTTGGGTATAAATAGTCGTAATTTCAAACTGCGAATGCGGGCATAGAGCCAGAATTTGGTTTCAAAATATGGCTCAGGCCTCGAAATTGGGATGTTTGGGATATTTTGAAAACTGCAGGGGAGTTTGTTCAAAATGTGACTCACTGCCGCTTTAAGTACTAGGCATATGTTGGGTATGAAAAGTCGTAATTTCAAACTGCGAATACGTGCAGAGAGCCTGAATTTGGCTCCAAAATATGGCTCAGGCCTCGAAATTGTGATGTTTGGGATATTTTGAAAACTGCAGGGAGGTTTGGGACAAATGTGACCAAACGCCGATTTCAGTACTTCGCATATGTTGGGTATAAAAAAGTCGTAATTTCAAACTGCGAATACGTGCAGATAGCCAGAATTTGGCTCCAAAATATGGCTCAGGCCTCGAAATTGGGATGTTTTGGTTATTTTGAAAACTGCAGGGGAGTTTGTGCAAAATGTGACTCACTGCCACTTTCAGTACTTGGCATATAATGGGTATAAAAAGTTGTAATATCAAACTGCGAATACGTGCAGAGAGCCAGAATTTGGCTCCAAAATATGGCTCAAGCCTCGAAATTGGTATGTTTGGGATATTTTGAAAACTGCAGGGAGGTTTTGGACAAATGTGACCAAACGCCGCTTTCAGTATTTGGCATATGTTGGGTATAAAAAGTCGTAATATCAAACTGCGAATACGTGCAGAGAGCCTGAATTTGGCTCCAAAATGAGGCTCAGTCCTCGAAATTTGGATGTTTAGGATATTTTGAAAACTGAAGGGAGGTTTGGGACAAATGTGACCAAACGCTGCTTTCAGTACTTCGCATATGTTGGGCATAAAAATGTCGTAATTTCAAACTGCGAATGCGTGCATAGAGCCAGAATTTGGTTTCAAAACATGGCTCAGGCCTCGAAATTGGAATGTTTGGGATATTTTGAAAACTGCAGGGGAGTTTGTGCAAAATGTGACTTACTGCCGCTTTCAGTACTTGGCATATGTTGGGTATGAAAAGTCGTAATTTCAAACTGCGAATACGTGCAGAGAGCCTGAATTTAGCTCCAACATATGGCTCAGGCCTCGAAATTTGGATGTTTAGGATATTTTGAAAACTGCAGGGAGGTTTGGGACAAATGTGACTCACTGCCACTTTCAGTACTTGGCATATGTTGGGTATAAAATGTCGTTATTTCAAACTGCGAATGCGTGCATAGAGCCAGAAATTGTTCCAAAATATGGCTCAGGCCTCAAAATTGGGATGTTTGGGATATTTTGAAAACTGCAGGGGAGATTGGGACAAATGTGACCAAACGCCGCTTTCAGTACTTGGCATATGTTGGGTATAAAAAAGTCGAAATTTCAAACTGCGAATACGTGCAAAGAGCCAAAATTTGGCTCCAAAATATGACTCAGGCCTCGAAATTGAGATGTTTGGGATATTTTGAAAACTGCAGGGAGGTTTTCGACAAATGTGACCAAACGCTGTTTTCAGTATTTGGCATATGTTGGGTATGAAAGTCACAATTTCAAACTGCGAATACGTGCAGAGACCTAGAATTTGGCTCCAAAATATGGCTCAGGCCTCGAAATTGGTATGTTTGGGATATTTTGAAAACTGCATGGGGGATTGGGACAAATGTGACCAAATGCCGCTTTCAGTACTTCGCATATGTTGGGTATAAAAAAATCGTAATTTCAAACTGCGAATACGTGCAGAGAGCCAGAATTTGGCTCCAAAATATGGCTCAGGCCTCGAAATTGGGATTTTTGGATATTTTGAAAACTGCAGGGGAGCTTGTGCGAAATGTGACTCACTGCAACTTTCAGTACTTGGCATATGTTGGGTATAAAAAGTTGTAATATCAAACTGCGAATACGTGCAGAGAGCCAGAATTTGGCTCCAAAATATGGCTCAGGCCTCGAAATTGGTATGTTTGGGATATTTTGAAAACTGCATGGGGGTTTGGGACAAATGTGACCAAATGCCGCTTTCAGTACTTTTCATATGTTGGGTATGAAAAGTCGTAATTTCAAACTGCAAATACGTACAGAGAGCCAGAATTTGGCTCCAAAATATGGCTCAAGCCTCAAAATTGGGATATTTGGGATATTTTGAAAACTGCAGGGGAGTTTGTTCAAAATGTGACTCACTGCCGCTTTAAGTACTAGGCATATGTTGGGTATAAATAGTCGTAATTTCAAACTGCGAATGCGGGCATAGAGCCAGAATTTGGTTTCAAAATATGGCTCAGGCCTCGAAATTGGGATGTTTGGGATATTTTGAAAACTGCAGGGGAGTTTGTGCAATATGTGACTTACTGCCGCTTTTAGTACTTGGCATATGTTGGGTATGAAAAGTCGTAATTTCAAACTGCGAATACGTGCAGAGAGCCTGAATTTGGCTCCAAAATATGGCTCAGGCCTCGAAATTGTGATGTTTGGGATATTTTGAAAACTGCAGGGAGGTTTGCGACAAATGTGACCAAATACCGCTTTCAGTACTTGGCATATGTTGGGTATAAAAAGTTGTAATATCAAACTGCGAATACGTGCAGAGAGCCAGAATTTGGCTCCAAAATATGCCTCAAACCTCGAAATTGGTATGTTTGGGATATTTTGAAAACTGCAGGGAGGTTTTGGACAAATGTGACCAAACGCCGCTTTCAGTATTTGGCATATGTTGGGTATAAAAGTCATAATTTCAAACTGCGAATACGTGCATAGAGCCTGAATTTGGCTCCAAAATATGGCTCAGGCCTCGAAATTGGGATGTTTGAGATATTTTGAAAACTGCAGGGGAGATTGGGACAAATGTGACCAAACGCCGCTTTCAGTACTTGGCATATGCTGGGTTTAAAAAGTCGCAAATTCAAACTGCGAATACGTGCAGAGAGCTAGAATTTGGCTCCAAAATATAGCTCAGGCCTCGAAATTGGGATGTTTGGGATATTTTGAAAATTGCAGGGGGGAATGGGACAAATGTGATCAAACGCCCTTTCAGTACTTGGCACATGTTGGGTATAAAAAATTCGTTATTTCAAACTGCGAATACGTGCAGAGAGCCAGAATTTGGCTCCAAAATATGGCTCAGGCCTCGAGATGGGGATGTTTGGGTTATTTTGAAAACTGCAGGGGAGTTTGTGCAAAATGTGACTCACTGCCACTTTCAGTACTTGGCATATGTTGGGTATAAAAAGTTGTAATATCAAACTGCGAATACGTTTTGAGAGCCAGAATTTGGCTACAAAATATGGCTCAGGCCTCGAAATTGGGATGTTTGGGATATTTTGAAAACTGCAGGGAGGTTTGGAACAAATGTGACCAAACGCTGCTTTCAGTATTTGGCATATGTCGGGTATAAAAAGTCGTAATTTCAAACTGCGAATACGTGCAGAGAGCCTGAATTTGGCTCCAAAATGAGGCTCAGTCCTCGAAATTTGGATGTTTAGGATATTTTGAAAACTGAAGGGAGGTTTGGGACAAATGTGACCAAACGCTGCTTTCAGTACTTCGCATATGTTGGGCATAAAAATGTTGTAATTTCAAACTGCGAATACGTGCAGAGAGCCTGAATTTGGCTCCAAAATATGGTTCAGGTCTCGATATTGGGATGTTTGGGATATTTTGAAAACTGCAGGGAGGTTTGGGACAAATGTGATCAAACGCCGCTTTCAGTATTTGGCATATGTTGGGTATAAAAAGTCGTAATTTCAAACTGCGAATACGTGCAGAGAGCAAGAATTTGGCTCCAAAATATGGCTCAGGCCTCAAAATTGGGATATTTGGCATATTTTGAAAACTGCAGGGGAGTTTGTTCAAAATGTGACTCACTGCCGCTATAAGTACTAGGCATATGTTGGGTATGAAAAGTCGTAATTTCAAACTGCGAATACGTGCAGAGAGCCTGAATTTGGCTCCAAAATATGGCTCAGGCCTCGAAATTGTGATGTTTGGGATATTTTGAAAACTGCAGGGAGGTTTGGGACAAATGTGACCAAACGCCGCTTTCAGTACTTCGCATATGTTGGGTATAAACAAGTCGTAATTTCAAACTGCGAATACGTGCAGATAGCCAGAATTTGGCTCCAAAATATGGCTCAGGCCTCGAAATTGGAATGCTTGGGATATTTTGAAAACTGCAGGGAGGTTTCGGACAAATGTGACTCACTGCCGCTTTCAGTACTTGGCATATGTTGGGTATAAAAAGTCGTAATTTCAAACTGCGAATGCATGCATAGAGCCAGAATTTGTTCCAAAATATGGCTCAGGCCTTGAAATTGGGATGTTTGGGATATTTTGAAAACTGCAGGGGAGTTTGGGACAAATATGACCAAACGCCGCTTCCAGTACTTGGCATGTGTTGGGTATAAAAAAGTCGCAATTTCAAACTGCGAATACGTGCAAAGAGCCAGAATTTGGCTCCAAAATATGACTCAGGCCTCGAAATTGGGATGTTTGGGATATTTTGAAAACTGCAGGGAGGTTTTCGACAAATGTGACCAAACGCCGCTTTTAGTATTTGGCATATGTTGGGTTAAAAAATCCCAATTTCAAACTGCGAATACGTGCAGAGAGCTAGAATTTGGCTCCAAAATATTGCTCGGGCCTCAAAATTTGGATGTTTGGGATATTTTGAAAATTGCAGGGGGGATTGGGACAAATGTGACCAAACGCCGCTTTCAGTACTTGGCATATGTTGGGTATAAAAAATTCGTAATTTCAAACTGCGAATACGTGCAGAGAGCCAGAATTTGGCTCCAAAATATGGCTCAGGCCTCAAATTTGGGATATTTGGGATATTTTGAAAACTGCAGGGGAGTTTGTGCAAAATGTCACTCACTGCCACTTTCAGTACTTGGCATATGTTGGGTATAAAAAGTTGTAATATCAAACTGCGAATACGTGCAGAGAGCCAGAATTTGGCTCCAAAATATGGGTCAGGCATCGAAATTGGGATGTTTTGGTTATTTTGAAAACTGCAGGGGAGTTTGTGCAAAATGTGACTCACTGCCACTTTCAGTACTTGGCATATGTTGGGTATAAAAAGTTGTAATATCAAACTGCGAATACGTGCAGAGAGCCAGAATTTGGCTCCAAAATATGGCTCTAGCCTCGAAATTGGTATGTTTGGGATATTTTGAAAACTGCAGGGAGGTTTTGGACAAATGTGACCAAACGCCGCTTTCAGTATTTGGCATATGTTGGGTATAAAAGTCATAATTTCAAACTGCGAATACGTGCATAGAGCCTGAATTTGGCTCCAAAATATGGCTCAGGCCTCGAAATTGGGATGTTTGAGATATTTTGAAAACTGCAGGGGAGATTGGGACAAATGTGACCAAACGCCGCTTTCAGTACTTGGCATATGTTGGGTTTAAAAAGTCGCAAATTCAAACTGCGAATACGTGCAGAGAGCTAGAATTTGGCTCCAAAATATAGCTCAGGCCTCGAAATTGGGATGTTTGGGATATTTTGAAAATTGCAGGGGGGAATGGGACAAATGTGATCAAACGCCGCTTTCAGTACTTGGCACTTGTTGGGTATAAAAAATTCGTAATTTCAAACTGCGAATACGTGCAGAGAGCCAGAATTTGGCTCCAAAATATGGCTCAGGCCTCGAAATTGGGATGTTTGAGATATTTTGAAAACTGCAGGGGAGATTGGGACAAATGTGACCAAACGCGGCTTGCAGTACTTGGCATATGTTGGGTTAAAAAATCCCAATTTCAAACTGCAAATACGTGCAGAGAGCTAGAATTTGGCTCCAAAATATGGCTCAGGCCTCAAAATTGGGATGTTTGGGATATTTTGAAAATTGCAGGGGGGATTGGGACAAATGTGACCAAACGCCGCTTTCAGTACTTGGCATATGTTGGGTATAAAAAGTTGTAATATCAAACTGCGAATACGTGCAGAGAGCCAGAATTTGGCTCCAAAATATGGGTCAGGCCTCGAAATTGGGATGTTTTGGTTATTTTGAAAACTGCAGGGGAGTTTGTGCAAAATGTGACTCACTTCCACTTTCAGTACTTGGCATATGTTGGGTATAAAAAGTTGTAATATCAAACTGCGAATACGTGCAGAGAGCCAGAATTTGGCTCCAAAATATGCCTCAAACCTGGAAATTGGTATGTTTGGGATATTTTGAAAACTGCAGGGAGGTTTTGGACAAATGTGACCAAACGCCGCTTTCAGTATTTGGCATATGTTGGGTATAAAAGTCATAATTTCAAACTGCGAATACGTGCATAGAGCCTGAATTTGGCTCCAAAATATGGCTCAGGCCTCGAAATTGGGATGTTTGAGATATTTTGAAAACTGCAGGGGAGATTGGGACAAATGTGACCAAACGCCGCTTTCAGTACTTGGCATATGTTGGGTTTAAAAAGTCGCAAATTCAAACTGCGAATACGTGCAGAGAGCTAGAATTTGGCTCCAAAATATAGCTCAGGCCTCGAAATTGGGATGTTTGGGATATTTTGAAAATTGCAGGGGGGAATGGGACAAATGTGATCAAACGCCCTTTCAGTACTTGGCACATGTTGGGTATAAAAAATTCGTTATTTCAAACTGCGAATACGTGCAGAGAGCCAGAATTTGGCTCCAAAATATGGCTCAAGCCTCGAGATGGGGATGTTTGGGTTATTTTGAAAACTGCAGGGGAGTTTGTGCAAAATGTGACTCACTGCCACTTTCAGTACTTGGCATATGTTGGGTATAAAAAGTTGTAATATCAAACTGCGAATACGTTTTGAGAGCCAGAATTTGGCTACAAAATATGCCTCAGGCCTCGAAATTGGGATGTTTGGGATATTTTGAAAACTGCAGGGAGGTTTGGAACAAATGTGACCAAACGCTGCTTTCAGTATTTGGCATATGTCGGGTATAAAAAGTCGTAATTTCAAACTGCGAATACGTGCAGAGAGCCTGAATTTGGCTCCAAAATGAGGCTCAGTCCTCGAAATTTGGATGTTTAGGATATTTTGAAAACTGAAGGGAGGTTTGGGACAAATGTGACCCAACGCTGCTTTCAGTACTTCGCATATGTTGGGCATAAAAATGTTGTAATTTCAAACTGCGAATACGTGCAGAGAGCCTGAATTTGGCTCCAAAATATGGTTCAGGTCTCGATATTGGGATGTTTGGGATATTTTGAAAACTGCAGGGAGGTTTGGGACAAATGTGATCAAACGCCGCTTTCAGTATTTGGCATATGTTGGGTATAAAAAGTCGTAATTTCAAACTGCGAATACGTGCAGAGAGCAAGAATTTGGCTCCAAAATATGGCTCAGGCCTCAAAATTGGGATATTTGGCATATTTTGAAAACTGCAGGGGAGTTTGTTCAAAATGTGACTCACTGCCGCTTTAAGTACTAGGCATATGTTGGGTATGAAAAGTCGTAATTTCAAACTGCGAATACGTGCAGAGAGCCTGAATTTGGCTCCAAAATATGGCTCAGGCCTCGAAATTGTGATGTTTGGGATATTTTGAAAACTGCAGGGAGGTTTGGGACAAATGTGACCAAACGCCGCTTTCAGTACTTCGCATATGTTGGGTATAAACAAGTCGTAATTTCAAACTGCGAATACGTGCAGATTGCCAGAATTTGGCTCCAAAATATGGCTCAGGCCTCGAAATTGGAATGCTTGGGATATTTTGAAAACTGCAGGGAGGTTTCGGACAAATGTGACTCACTGCCGCTTTCAGTACTTGGCATATGTTGGGTATAAAAAGTCGTAATTTCAAACTGCGAATGCATGCATAGAGCCAGAATTTGGCTCCAAAATATGACTCAGGCCTCGAAATTGGGATGTTTGGGATATTTTGAAAACTGCAGGGAGGTTTTCGACAAATGTGACCAAACGCCGCTTTTAGTATTTGGCATATGTTGGGTTAAAAAATCCCAATTTCAAACTGCGAATACGTGCAGAGAGCTAGAATTTGGCTCCAAAATATTGCTCAGGCCTCAAAATTTGGATGTTTGGGATATTTTGAGAATTGCAGGGGGGATTGGGACAAATGTGACCAAACGCCGCTTTCAGTACTTGGCATATGTTGGGTATAAAAAATTCGTAATTTCAAACTGCGAATACGTGCAGAGAGCCAGAATTTGGCTCCAAAATATGGCTCAGGCCTCAAATTTGGGATATTTGGGATATTTTGAAAACTGCAGGGGAGTTTGTGCAAAATGTCACTCACTGCCACTTTCAGTACTTGGCATATGTTGGGTATAAAAAGTTGTAATATCAAACTGCGAATACGTGCAGAGAGCCAGAATTTGGCTCCAAAATATGGGTCAGGCCTCGAAATTGGGATGTTTTGGTTATTTTGAAAACTGCAGGGGAGTTTGTGCAAAATGTGACTCACTGCCACTTTCAGTACTTGGCATATGTTGGGTATAAATAGTCGTAATTTCTAACTGCGAATGCGGGCATAGAGCCAGAATTTGGTTTCAAAATATGGCTCAGGCCTCGAAATTGGGATGTTTGGGATATTTTGAAAACTGCAGGGGAGTTTGTGCAATATGTGACTTACTGCCGCTTTTAGTACTTGGCATATGTTGGGTATGAAAAGTCGTAATTTCAAACTGCGAATACGTGCAGAGAGCCTGAATTTGGCTCCAAAATATGGCTCAGGCCTCGAAATTGTGATGTTTGGGATATTTTGAAAACTGCAGGGAGGTTTGCGACAAATATGACCAAATACCGCTTTCAGTACTTGGCATATGTTGGGTATAAAAAGTTGTAATATCAAACTGCGAATACGTGCAGAGAGCCAGAATTTGGCTCCAAAATATGCCTCAAACCTCGAAATTGGTATGTTTGGGATATTTTGAAAACTGCAGGGAGGTTTTGGACAAATGTGACCAAACGCCGCTTTCAGTATTTGGCATATGTTGGGTATAAAAGTCATAATTTCAAACTGCGAATACGTGCATAGAGCCTGAATTTGGCTCCAAAATATGGCTCAGGCCTCGAAATTGGGATGTTTGAGATATTTTGAAAACTGCAGGGAGGTTTGGGACAAATGTGATCAAACGCCGCTTTCAGTATTTGGCATATGTTGGGTATAAAAAGTCGTAATTTCAAACTGCGAATACGTGCAGAGAGCAAGAATTTGGCTCCAAAATATGGCTCAGGCCTCAAAATTGGGATATTTGGCATATTTTGAAAACTGCAGGGGAGTTTGTTCAAAATGTGACTCACTGCCGCTTTAAGTACTAGGCATATGTTGGGTATGAAAAGTCGTAATTTCAAACTGCGAATACGTGCAGAGAGCCTGAATTTGGCTCCAAAATATGGCTCAGGCCTCGAAATTGTGATGTTTGGGATATTTTGAAAACTGCAGGGAGGTTTGGGACAAATGTGACCAAACGCCGCTTTCAGTACTTCGCATATGTTGGGTATAAACAAGTCGTAATTTCAAACTGCGAATACGTGCAGATTGCCAGAATTTGGCTCCAAAATATGGCTCAGGCCTCGAAATTGGAATGCTTGGGATATTTTGAAAACTGCAGGGAGGTTTCGGACAAATGTGACTCACTGCCGCTTTCAGTACTTGGCATATGTTGGGTATAAAAAGTCGTAATTTCAAACTGCGAATGCATGCATAGAGCCAGAATTTGGCTCCAAAATATGACTCAGGCCTCGAAATTGGGATGTTTGGGATATTTTGAAAACTGCAGGGAGGTTTTCGACAAATGTGACCAAACGCCGCTTTTAGTATTTGGCATATGTTGGGTTAAAAAATCCCAATTTCAAACTGCGAATACGTGCAGAGAGCTAGAATTTGGCTCCAAAATATTGCTCAGGCCTCAAAATTTGGATGTTTGGGATATTTTGAGAATTGCAGGGGGGATTGGGACAAATGTGACCAAACGCCGCTTTCAGTACTTGGCATATGTTGGGTATAAAAAATTCGTAATTTCAAACTGCGAATACGTGCAGAGAGCCAGAATTTGGCTCCAAAATATGGCTCAGGCCTCAAATTTGGGATATTTGGGATATTTTGAAAACTGCAGGGGAGTTTGTGCAAAATGTCACTCACTGCCACTTTCAGTACTTGGCATATGTTGGGTATAAAAAGTTGTAATATCAAACTGCGAATACGTGCAGAGAGCCAGAATTTGGCTCCAAAATATGGGTCAGGCCTCGAAATTGGGATGTTTTGGTTATTTTGAAAACTGCAGGGGAGTTTGTGCAAAATGTGACTCACTGCCACTTTCAGTACTTGGCATATGTTGGGTATAAATAGTCGTAATTTCTAACTGCGAATGCGGGCATAGAGCCAGAATTTGGTTTCAAAATATGGCTCAGGCCTCGAAATTGGGATGTTTGGGATATTTTGAAAACTGCAGGGGAGTTTGTGCAATATGTGACTTACTGCCGCTTTTAGTACTTGGCATATGTTGGGTATGAAAAGTCGTAATTTCAAACTGCGAATACGTGCAGAGAGCCTGAATTTGGCTCCAAAATATGGCTCAGGCCTCGAAATTGTGATGTTTGGGATATTTTGAAAACTGCAGGGAGGTTTGCGACAAATGTGACCAAATACCGCTTTCAGTACTTGGCATATGTTGGGTATAAAAAGTTGTAATATCAAACTGCGAATACGTGCAGAGAGCCAGAATTTGGCTCCAAAATATGCCTCAAACCTCGAAATTGGTATGTTTGGGATATTTTGAAAAGTGCAGGGAGGTTTTGGACAAATGTGACCAAACGCCGCTTTCAGTATTTGGCATATGTTGGGTATAAAAGTCATAATTTCAAACTGCGAATACGTGCATAGAGCCTGAATTTGGCTCCAAAATATGGCTCAGGCCTCGAAATTGGGATGTTTGAGATATTTTGAAAACTGCAGGGGAGATTGGGACAAATGTGACCAAACGCCGCTTTCAGTACTTGGCATATGTTGGGTTTAAAAAGTCGCAAATTCAAACTGCGAATACGTGCAGAGAGCTAGAATTTGGCTCCAAAATATAGCTCAGGCCTCGAAATTGGGATGTTTGGGATATTTTGAAAATTGCAGGGGGGAATGGGACAAATGTGATCAAACGCCCTTTCAGTACTTGGCACATGTTGGGTATAAAAAATTCGTTATTTCAAACTGCGAATACGTGCAGAGAGCCAGAATTTGGCTCCAAAATATGGCTCAGGCCTCGAGATGGGGATGTTTGGGTTATTTTGAAAACTGCAGGGGAGTTTGTGCAAAATGTGACTCACTGCCACTTTCAGTACTTGGCATATGTTGGGTATAAAAAGTTGTAATATCAAACTGCGAATACGTTTTGAGAGCCAGAATTTGGCTACAAAATATGGCTCAGGCCTCGAAATTGGGATGTTTGGGATATTTTGAAAACTGCAGGGAGGTTTGGAACAAATGTGACCAAACGCTGCTTTCAGTATTTGGCATATGTCGGGTATAAAAAGTCGTAATTTCAAACTGCGAATACGTGCAGAGAGCCTGAATTTGGCTCCAAAATGAGGCTCAGTCCTCGAAATTTGGATGTTTAGGATATTTTGAAAACTGAAGGGAGGTTTGGGACAAATGTGACCAAACGCTGCTTTCAGTACTTCGCATATGTTGGGCATAAAAATGTTGTAATTTCAAACTGCGAATACGTGCAGAGAGCCTGAATTTGGCTCCAAAATATGGTTCAGGTCTCGATATTGGGATGTTTGGGATATTTTGAAAACTGCAGGGAGGTTTGGGACAAATGTGATCAAACGCCGCTTTCAGTATTTGGCATATGTTGGGTATAAAAAGTCGTAATTTCAAACTGCGAATACGTGCAGAGAGCAAGAATTTGGCTCCAAAATATGGCTCAGGCCTCAAAATTGGGATATTTGGCATATTTTGAAAACTGCAGGGGAGTTTGTTCAAAATGTGACTCACTGCCGCTTTAAGTACTAGGCATATGTTGGGTATAAATAGTCGTAATTTCAAACTGCGAATGCGTGCATAGAGCCAGAATTTGGTTTCAAAACATGGCTCAGGCCTCGAAATTGGAATGTTTGGGATATTTTGAAAACTGCAGGGGAGTTTGTGCAAAATGTGACTTACTGCCGCTTTCAGTACTTGGCATATGTTGGGTATGAAAAGTCGTAATTTCAAACTAAGAATACGTGCAGAGAGCCTGAATTTAGCTCCAAAATATTGCTCAGGCCTCGAAATTGTGATGTTTGGGATATTTTGAAAACTGCAGCGAGGTTTGGGACAAATGTGACCAAACGCAACTTTCAGTACTTCGCATATGTTGGGTATAAAAAAGTCGTAATTTCAAACTGCAAATACGTGCAGATAGCCAGAATTTGGCTCCAATATATGGCTCAGGCCTCGAAATTTGGATGTTTAGGATATTTTGAAAACTGAAGGGAGGTTTGGGACAAATGTGACCAAACGCTGCTTTCAGTACTTCGCATATGTTGGGCATAAAAATGTCGTAATTTCAAACTGCGAATACGTGCAGAGAGCCTGAATTTGGCTCCAATATATGGCTCAGGCCTCGAAATTTGGATGTTTAGGATATTTTGAAAACTGCAGGGAGGTTTGGGACAAATGTAACTCACTGCCGCTTTCAGTACTTGGCATATGTTGGGTATAAAATGTCGTAATTTCAAACTGCGAATGCGTGCATAGAGCCAGAAATTGTTCCAAAATATGGCTCAGGCCTCGAAATTGGGATGTTTGAGATATTTTGAAAACTGCAGGGGAGATTGGGACAAATGTGACCAAACGCCGCTTTCAGTACTTGGCATATGTTGGGTATCAAAAAGTCGAAATTTCAAACTGCGAATACGTGCAAAGAGGCAATTTTTGGCTCCAAAATATGACTCAGGCCTCGAAATTGAGATGTTTGGGATATTTTGAAAACTGCAGGGAGGTTTTCGACAAATGTGACCAAACGCTGTTTTCAGTATTTGGCATATGTTGGGTATAAAAGTCACAATTTCAAACTGCGAATACGTGCATAGAGCCTGAATTTGGCTCCAAAATATGGCTCAGGCCTCGAAATTGGGATGTTTGAGATATTTTGAAAGCTGCAGGGGAGATTGGGACAAATGAGACCAAACGCCGCTTTCAGTACTAGGCATATGTTGGGTTTAAAAAGTCGCAATTCAAACTGCGAATATGTGCAGAGATCTAGAATTTGGCTCCAAAATATGGCTCAGGCCTCGAAATTGGGATGTTTGGGATATTTTAAAAATTGCATGGGGGATTGGGACAAATGTGACCAAATGCCGCTTTCAGTACTTCGCATATGTTGGGTATAAAAAAATCGTAATTTCAAACTGCGAATACGTGCAGAGAGCCAGAATTTGGCTCCAAAATATGGCTCAGGCCTCGAAATTGGGATTTTTGGATATTTTGAAAACTGCAGGGGAGCTTGTGCGAAATGTGACTCACTGCAACTTTCAGTACTTGGCATATGTTGGGTATAAAAAGTTGTAATATCAAACTGCGAATACGTGCAGAGAGCCAGAATTTGGCTCCAAAATATGGCTCAGGCCTCAAAATTGGTATGTTTGGGATATTTTGAAAACTGCAAGGGGGTTTTGGACAAATGTGACCAAATGCCGCTTTCAGTACTTTTCATATGTTGGGTATGAAAAGTCGTAATTTCAAACTGTGAATACGTACAGAGAGCCAGAATTTGGCTCCAAAATATGGCTCAAGCCTCAAAATTGGGATATTTGGGATATTTTGAAAACTGCAGGGGAGTTTGTTCAAAATGTGACTCACTGCCGCTTTAAGTACTAGGCATATGTTGGGTATAAATAGTCGTAATTTCAAACTGCGAATGCGGGCATAGAGCCAGAATTTGGTTTCAAAATATGGCTCAGGCCTCGAAATTGGGATGTTTGGGATATTTTGAAAACTGCAGGGGAGTTTGTGCAATATGTGACTTACTGCCGCTTTCAGTACTTGGCATATGTTGGGTATGAAAAGTAAGTAAGTAAGTAATTATCAAAAGAAGGCACCAAACCGGGAAGGCTATGTAGCACCATCAAGTACGCAAAATAATCAGAGGGCGCTAAATATCACCAAGGATGCCAATACGAGAACAAAAACGCATAGGGCGAACGATATAAAAAGTATCCGAGTCACCAAGAATTCTATCGAGGGACAGGTGACCGCGAGGGGCGGTCGGAAAGCAAGACACACGCTCGTCCTGGAAGTCAGGACATTCAAGAAGGACATGCACGACCGTAAGAGGGACGATGCAACTAGGACAATAAGGAGCAGGGCGGCGCTCCATCAAGTGACCATGGGTTAAGCGAGTATGGCCAATACGCAACCTCGCCAGAGCTGCTTCCCACCGCCGGTTACGGTGGAAGGAGGACGGCCACGAGGAAACACAACACTTAAGAGTACGTAGCTTGTTACCAGTAACAGACAACCAAGAAGCCTGCCAACGGGTAAGGACTGAGGAATGGATAACTGGGTAAAAGTCGGAATACGGAATGCCTTTACGAGAGATGGGACAAGAGCGGACAGCTTCCTTAGCGGCAGCATCCGCACGCTCATTTAAAGACACACCAATATGGCTGGGAACCCAACAAAACTCAACCGACTTAAATTTACTGTGAACGAGAAACAGCCAATGCTGGATCTCGACAACTACTGGATGAACCGGATTAAAGGACCCGAGAGCCATGAGGGCACTACGAGAGTCAACAACAACCACAAAGGAAGACTGACAACGAGAAAGCAGGAGACGAAGAGCATAGAGAATAGCATAAAGTTCCGCTGTAAAGATGCTAGTCTCCGGAGGCAAGCGACACATATAAGTGCGATCAGGAAAAACAACAGAGTAGCCAACACCGTCCGCTGACTTAGACCCATCGGTGAAGACAGAAACGGAGCGGGAGTGAGAAGAAAAGTGCTCGAGGAAAAGGCGTTTGAGAACCCTAGGAGGGGTAAAAGCTTTAGTGATACGGGTCAAGGATGTACAAAACCGCGGAAGAGGGACCCTCCACGGGGGCAAAGAAGGAACAACACGAGGAGAAACATCAGAAATACGAACGGAAAGAGAATCCTGTAGGCGAGATAACCGGACAGAAAGAGGGAGGTGGGGAAGAGGAACAGGAACCGCAGGAGGGGTAAAAGTTAAAGCACGACAGAGGCGAGAGGAAGGATGTTGTAAGGACCGCGCAAGATAGCGAAGACAGTAGCGATCACGGCGGTCCTGGAGAGACAGGAAGCCAGTGTCAACATACAAGCTAAGGATGGGAGTCGAACGAAAGGCACCAGAACTGAGACGCAACCCAGTATGGTGCAAAGCATCAAGACGGCGAAGAGTAGAAGTAGAAGCAGACGAGTAAGCAGGGCAACCATAATCGAGCCTAGACAGGACGAGAGAGGAATGTAAAGCAAGGAGAGTGCGCCTATCTGCCCCCCAAGAAGTATGGGACAAGACCCGAAGGAGGGTAAGGGCCTTAGAGCACTCAACACGGAGGTAAGAGATATGGGGAGACCAAGACAAACGAGTGTCAAGAAATAACCCCAAAAGCTTCGCGGAATCTTTGTATTCAAGGGGATGACCATAAAGTGACAAAGAGGGACGAAGAACAACCCGTTTCCGCGTAAAAGTCATGGCACAAGTCTTAGAAGTAGAGAACTTGAAGCCATGACCTGTGGCCCAAGACGACACGGCATCAATGGCAAGTTGAAGCCGGCGTTGAAGGAGAGGCGAATCATCACCCTGACAACAAAGGGTAAGATCATCGACATAGAGAGCGGAGAAGACACCAGAAGGAAGAGAGGAAAGAAGACCATTGAGGGCAACCAGAAAAAGAGTAGTGCTCAGAACACTACCCTGGGGCACACCTTCGTATTGCTGAAAGGAGGGAGAGAGAGCGGTACCAAGGCGCACCCGAAAGGAACGATGAGAGAGGAAGCTGCGGAGAAAGAGAGGGAGATGACCACGAAGGCCAAAAGAATGAAGTTGAGATAGGATATGATAACGCCAAGTGGTGTCATAAGCCTTTTCTAGGTCAAAAAGGACGGCAACAACGGAGGTCTTCGCAGCAAAAGCAGTACGAATATAGACCTCCAAGTTCACCAGGACATCTGTCGTGCTGCGGCACTTGCGGAAACCAAATTGAGAAGGGACGAGGAGGTGATGGTGTTCCAGGAACCACATCAGACGAACGTTAACCATACGTTCAAAGAGTTTGCAGACACAACTTGTGAGAGCAATAGGCCGAAAGTCCTTAGGGGAAGTACCCAGAGACCCCGGTTTGCGAACAGGGAGGACAACGGCATCGAGCCAGTCCTCAGGGACTGACGACGACTCCCAGATCCGATTATACAGACTCAGTAAATACTGAGACGTGCTCGGAGGGAGATGGCGAAGCATCTCATAATGAATACCATCGGAGCCCGCCGCCGTAGAACCGCAGAGGGCCAGGGCAGAACGAAGTTCAGAGAGAGAGAAGGGATCATTATAGGGAAGCTGAAGATGAGTGCAGAAATCTAAAGGACGAGACTCAAGGACAGGTTTACGAAGAAGGAAAGATTGGGGAAGATGAAGACCAGAGCTAACAGAAGAAAAGTGGGAACCCAGTTCGGAAGCGACCTGCAACGGGTCCGCCACAAGAGTATCATGGAGGTGAAGGACCGGAGAAACATCGGGAACGAACTTACCCGCTATCTTGCGGATACGCTTCCAGATGTGGGCCAGAGGGGTTTCGGACGTAATTGTTGAGACATAAGATGCCCAACATTCACGTTTAGCCGTACGGATGGCCCTACGGGCCACCGCACTCGCTTTCCGAAAGAAAAGAAAAGAATCGGTCGTCTGCCTACGGCGGTGCCTCTTCCAGGCTGCACGCTTACAGCGGACAGCCCGAGCACAGTCCGCATTCCACCAGGGAACGCACTTCCGTGGACCCCGAGAGGAAGAGCGAGGAATAGAGCGGAGGGCAGCGTTGAAGACAGTGTCATGAAAAAGGAGGAGAGCGCGAGAGAGGGGCAGAAGGGAGAGGTCAGAGAGAGTTGCACTGAGGGAAAATAGGGTCCAGTCCGCCTTAGCAAACTGCCACCTAGGGAAAGAGAGGGAAGGGCGAAAAGAGAAAAAGGAAACAAGGATGGGGAAATGATCACTTCCATGGAGGTCATCAAGAACCTGCCACGTGAAATCTAAGTAAAGAGAAGAAGAGCAGAGAGAAAGATCAAGACAAGAAAGGGTGCGAGTTCGAGAGTCCAAATGAGTGGGCTCACCAGAATTCAGAAGAGACAGGGAAGAAGAGAGGAGAAACGGCTCAAGGAGGCGACCCCGGGTATTCGTCAGAACGTCACCCCAAAGAGAATGACGACAATTGAAGTCACCCAGCAGGAGCACAGGCTCCGGCAAGGAGTCTAGGAGGTGTTTCAAATCAGGAAGAGAGAGCGGGACACTCGGGGGGAGATAAATGGAACAAACTGTGTACCATTTCCCCACAAAGATACGAGCAGCAGAACAATGGAGAGGCGAAGGAAAAAGTAAAGGAACAAAGGGAACATCAGCCCGAATCAAGAGAGCAGAAGAATTAGAAGCCCCAGCAATGGCTGGGGGGGGGAGAGAAAGGAATAGCCACGAAAACGACCAGGACGAGCACCAAGCATTGGCTCCTGGAGACAGACACAAAGGGGCGAAAACCGCGAAATCAGAAGTTGGAGTTCGAGGAAATTGGCGTAATAACCTCGAACGTTCCATTGAAGAATGGACAACGACGAGAAGAGAAAGGACAAAAACAGAGAACAAGGAAGAAACAAAGGCGAAAGAGCAACAGAGCACGTTAAAGAATATCAGGGTCGGGATCAGGGTCAGCAAAGTCAGGGTTAGGGGGCATGGGTAAACTGAGCACAGACGGAGGGAAGGAAACGGGAGAACAGATCAGAGGTGGGCGGGCAGGGTCCGGAGGAGGAGGAAGAGGAGGAGACAACGGAGAGGAGCAGTCAAGGACAGCAGCAGGAAGAGGGGGAGTAGAAAGAGGGGAGCGCACCCCAGCAAGAGCAGCAACCGAAAGGGAAGCAGGGGCCAAAGAAACCTCCATAGCAGGAACAGGGGGCGCAAGCACTGAAACGGGAGGGGAAGGAGCAACAGAGCCAGAAGGAGGAGCTGAGGAAGAAAGCGAAGCCTTCTTACCCGCCGGGGAAGAGGAAGGAGAGGAGCCAGGCTTACGTTTCTGACTTAAAGAGACCGGTGTCCCAGCAACTACGTACCGGGCAACGGATTCCAGTGTCTCAACAGGAGAAGCCGAACGAGAGCACACACGACGGCCGTTAGGAGAGCGATGGACATCCGCCTGCACCGACAGGCGGTGGGGAGAGCCGATAGATGGAGGAAGAGGATGGGAAGGAGGATCGGAGGGGGACGAGGAAGAAGACACAGAAGACACGACAGACCGGGTAGAAGGAAGGGGAACCCCAGACAGAGGACCAGGAGGAGGATCCTTCGGGAGAGAACCCAAAGGGACAGAGGAGGGGGCAGTGGGCGCATCAGGGTCCAAGGCCCGGAAACGGTTGTGAGTCTGAGGAAGGCGGGAAGGACGAGGAGAGGAAGAGCGCAACACGCGAGCATAAGAGATATTAGCATCAGGCGGGAGCCGGCGAACCTGGCGCCTCGCCTCAGGAAAAGATAAACGCTCCCGGTGCTTCAAGTTGAGGACAGCTGCCTCAAGCTTGTAATGGACACACGCACGGGAGAAGGTAGGATGGGCCTCACCGCAGTTGAGGCAACGAGCCTGGGGAGAAGCGCACTCCAGAGCGCAAGCCAGAATTTGGCTCCAAAATATGGCTCAGGCCTCGAGATCGGGATGTTTGGGTTATTTTGAAAACTGCAGGGGAGTTTGTGCAAAATGTGACTCACTGCCACTTTCAGTACTTGGCATATGTGGGAACCGACCTGTGAGATTTATATTTATTTAATTTATATGAATTTATATTTACGTTAATTTATATACTTTGTGACGATAATCTCCTTCAAGAGATTGAGCCTGCTCTTCCCTTCATAATTACGTCGTCACAATTATATAATACGACTATGGAAGAAATGTCCAACAACGACAACAACACCAGCAAGGCTTGCCAGGGTGAGCAAAACGTATGCAGCCAGCCACCTGTTCGGACCCAAATCACCAAACTACATGTTGATCGCTGCCGGCTGTGCTGATTGGTCGCCGGTCTGGCTGCACCTGCACTCGCCCCCCCAATACTACCTGATGTCTGGGGTCGCCCCAACATCAGTCCTCAGAATGTTCAGTGCTTTCGTGGCCAGCACTCCTCCCAGCTAGACGTTAGCGTGTACTGAGAGAGGTGGTGGCTTTAAGCCAATATTCCAGCACCTCCCATTTTACTTTGTGTTGCACTTCTTGTTATTTTGCCTTAACGTAACTTTTCATTGTGTCATTTAAGTATTCTTATTATTTTGATTGATTGATTTTATTATAAGAATTTGTTTGTGCATTATTTTCATGTTTTGATTTATTTAACGTAATTAAAATTTCATTGTTAAAGTTTTACTTGTGTTTTGTGTGTCTTCTCCTTACCTTACCACAGACGAAGTTCCAGTTTTTCTATTTTTTTTTATAACTATGTGACGAGGCCATACCCCTAGCCTTAAACAGCCGAACACCAACGCGTTACCGTCACAAGTTATATGGGGCCCTGTCCTAGGAGCTTCACTCAGGTACTGGTGCCAAGTGGTAATTTATGGTAAGCGTATTTAACTTTGTTAACGTAGCTTTACTATTTTTCATTCAATTTCATTTTTTATAAGGTGCGGTGTATTGTGCATTACGAGAGTAACATATAGTGAAGGTGAGACAACTTTGGATTACGTGGTGACTGTAGGCCTCAGTCATACTCTTAATTGGTCATCTCTCCCTCCATGTTATTACTCGTATTTACCATCTATGTCCCTTGAATATTTCTCATTCTGACAGATCATCATATTGGTACCCTGGTACTGTGGTCTGCCCCGGGTCAAGAGTACCCAATCTTCTGCAATCTGACTGTAGGAGGACAAAGAGGGCCATAGTTCCTCTAGCTCGAACTTTAGTTGCTGAATTGGGACCTCAGCAGCAGTTCTCGTCACCAGTTGACACCTCGCACCCCTACACGTCAGTCAGAGATGATGATACATACAACGGTAGGGAATTAGCTTATTTTTTCAGAGCACAAAAGTTCGCTAATTCTGTAAGTATCATATTAAATTCAGTGGGAAAAACTTGCTTTATGTCCTATAGAGACTTGGCAAGGTATGCCTACATCCTTGGACTACCAATTTTACTTTTGAAGCATTTAACTGTTTCATTTGTTTTCGAAACTTTGTTTCATTTGTTAGTAGGATTTTCTTGCCCTTATTCTCTTACATGAGTACCGGGTACAAGATTTCCTGCGCCCTTGATTTAATCTAATCATTTAATATCTTTCCCTTAACGTTAATTGTTAAAGATCACACAGGATAGGTACCAGTTGCCACGTTGTCCTGTTTCTGACATTTCATTATTGAACATTCGTGTACCTTTATTTGCTAATTTCACCATGTTTCGTCTCCAAACTTTCCGTGCAAATCCAGCAGGTGAAATAGGGACTTTAAGTCGTGCCAAGAGGACTGAACTACAAACTCTTGCACATGAGTATCAACTAGAAGTGCCCTACCAAGCCAACAAAAATGACCTACACAACCTGTTGCTGGATTACTATTTAGAGCAAGGTAAGATAGACTCTGAAACTCATGAAACTTACTATATTGCAGATAAAACTGACTTGGCAACGATGAAACTTAAACTAGAGCTGGCTAAGATTGAACGTGAGCAGCAAAGGGAAGCCCGTGAACAGCAAAGGGAAGCAGCTGACATACGAAGGGAAGAGATCGCCCTCAAGGAACGTGAGTTGGCAATGCTCCGTGAACGTGAACGAGTACAGCTTGAAACACTCCAGGAGCGGGAACGCTTACAGCTTGAAACCAAACAACGCGAGTTGGAAATACAACGCGAACATGACAAGCAACAAGCGACTCTGGCTCTTGAGTGTCGTCAACGGGAATACACGTTGGAAACTTCACACCTCGCTCAACGCCAACAAGCTACTGCCAATCTTCCCGTCAGTTTTAATATATCACATGCAAGTAAGTTAATGCCATCCTTTGTAGAAGCAGAAGTTGATGTGTTTTTCACCACCTTTGAAACCCTTGCTAATCAACTCAGTTGGCCTGTCGACCAATGGGCCACACTTCTCAGAGTCCATCTTACAGGTAGAGCTGCAGTCACACTCAGTACTTTGGCGTCTGAGAATGACTACTACACTATGAAACAAGCAGTGTTGGACGCCTACCTACTTTCCACCGAAAGTTATAGAAGGAAATTCCGTGACCACCTGAAGGCAAGTACCACTACCTTCCTCGAGTTTGCTAACACGAAACGGAGGTATTTCATGAAATGGCTGGAAGCAGCACATGTCTCTACTTTTGCAGAACTCGTCAACCTGATGCTTGTTGAAGAATTCTTGAGACGTGTGCCGCCTCCTGTCCGCCTCTACTTAGCAGATAAAGAAGAAACCGACTACCTGAAGTGTGCTAAGTCGGCTGACACTTACAGCCTCATCCACCGGCTGACACCTGAACCATCCTCCAGTAAGAAGTCGTGGTACAGTTACGAGAAGGTGAGCCCCGATCAAGCTGGTTCACAACTGTACTGCAAGTATTGTAGACTCTATGGACATACCATAGACAAGTGTGGTAAGTCTCAATACAAGGGAACCACTGACCAACAACGACCCAAACCAACTCCTCCTAAGTCCGGTAAGCCTGTGATGAATGTTGGTGTTGATGTTAATGATCTTTCTCTTTTCAGTAACCACCTGTATACTGGAACTGTCTCTGCCAACGGTTCAAATCCGGAGGGACGTTTCAAATTGAAGATCTTGAGGGACACAGCGGCTCTACAATCGATCATCTTGAAGTCGGCTGTGCCCAACATAGTCTACACCGGGGAAACAGTCTTCATCACTGACCTCACTGCTACCACTCCATACCCTCTCGCCAGAGTCCACCTGGATTGTCCCTACGTGAACGGGGAAGTCCAAGTCGCCGTCAGGGAAAAGCCTTTTCCCATGCCTGGAGTGCAACTTCTCCTAGGCAATGACTTGGCAGAAGACCTGCAACCGACCAACCTGATCGTCATGGACAAACCCCAGGTGTGTAACTCTGTGCCAAGTAACCCTATTCTTGAGTATGTTCCAGCAGAGGTTCAAGAGAGTGATGAAGTTTCTCCTCCGGTTCTCGTGACCACCCGTGCACAAGCCGCACGTCCACAGCCAGCTGACTCTACTGCTACCGCTGTCCCTCAAGACCCTCAGAAACTACCCCCGCATCTGACCAAGTTGGAGTTCCGTAAGTTGCAGAGGGAAGATCTTACTTTAACACCATTGTTTTTCCAGGCTGAGACTCAACCCGACAGTATTCCTGGGTTCTTCCTAGAGAACGACTTGCTCTACCGCAGATATAGACCCAGTAAACTGAAGGAGGAGGACGATGGGCCAACATCGAACAACTTGTGATTCCCACCAGCCTGCGGCCCACTATTCTACACCTGGCCCACGGAGCATTCTCCCACTACGGCTTCAACAAGACTTACCATGGGATTCGTCAAGACTACTACTGGCCAGGTATGGTAAACAACGTCAAACAGTACGTAAAACAGTGTCATACATGTCAGATGGCAGGCAAACCGAACGTCTCCATTCCCAGAGCACCACTGATTCCCATACAGGTGCCTGCGGAACCTTTCCACAGACTCATAATAGACTGTGTTGGTCCTTTACCTCGGACCAGTTCAGGTAACGCCTACATCCTAACCATCCTGTGTCCTACCACCAGATTTCCCATAGCAGTTCCAGTGAAGAACATCACGGCTGCTACAGTTATAAAACATCTATTGAAGATCTTCACTCAATACGGATTTCCCAGGGAGATTCAAAGTGACTGTGGCACCAACTTCACCAGTGATCTCTTCAAAAGGACACTGGAGGAGTTCAACATCAAACAGGTATTGTCCAGCCCCTATCATCCTGCTTCACAGGGTTCTCTTGAACGTAGTCATCAGACCATCAAAGCACTCTTGAAAAAGTTTTGTAGTGAAACCTCAAAGGATTGGGATAAGCAGATTGACCTAATAATGTGTATTTTCAGAAGTCTCCCCAATGAGTCCCTAGGAGTATCTCCTTATGAGATGCTCTACGGCCGTAAGTGCCGTACTCCCCTTAAGGCTTTCAAAGACTCTCTCAGAGATGCCACCTTCAGTGAGCATCAGAATGTGCCCCAGTTTCTTCAAAACCTTCAACACATTCTAGAGAGAGTCCACCGCTTTGCCCATGATAATCTATTGAAAGCCCAGGTGAGAATGAAGACTCATTACGACCAGACCAGCAAAGTAAGAAAATTCAAGCCGGGAGACTTCGTCCTTGCTTATTTCCCTATCCCAGGTTCACCTTTACAAAACAGATTTTCAGGACCCTACTGCGTCAAAGAGTGCAGGAATAATAATAATTATGTGATAGAGACTCCAGATAGGCGGCGGAAGACCCAGCTGTGCCACGTCAACCTCCTGAAGCAATATAATGGTACTCCTCCCACTGTCTTGATTAATTGTTCTACCTTCACAGAATCCTACATCCACAGTGAGACCATCCCGGCTTCTTCTCCCGAAAGCACTGACAAGGAGTCGGCGCTTTCTAATTCCAAAATCCTTAATGATCTTCCCAAATGCTTTCAGGATAATACTCGTGCTCCTATGCCCTCTTCTAATTCCACTCTCACCTCGTCAGATAAGCCCTACATCCTCCATGTCGACGCCAATGGTACCGACGTTGGTGGTGTCGTGATGCAGCAACGAGGCGAGAAGAATTCACCTGTCAGCGACTACTGCTACAAGGAACGACGGAACAATTGGCAAGGAGCTACTCTTCCTCATCCTGAAGCTTCAGCACTTCACTCCACACCTGAAAAGTGCTCGGTCCACCATCAATACGGACCACACCACCCTACACCTCCTGCAGCACGCCCACTTCTCATCTCAACGTCTTCTACTATGGGCTTGCTAACTGCAGAAATTCAACCTGGAGACACGCTATACCAAGAGTCTGACAACATCTTAGCCCATGATCTCTCCAGAGTTTATGAAGTAGAAGCAACTCCATCCATTACTCCACCACATAACGACGTACTTCTTCCAGAACCGCAGGCTTCGGGGGAGAGTTGTGACGATAATCTCCTTCAAGAGATTGAGCCTGCTCTTCCCTTCATAATTACGTCGTCACAATTATATAATACGACTATGGAAGAAATGTCCAACAACGACAACAACACCAGCAAGGCTTGCCAGGGTGAGCAAAACGTATGCAGCCAGCCACCTGTTCGGACCCAAATCACCAAACTACATGTTGATCGCTGCCGGCTGTGCTGATTGGTCGCCGGTCTGGCTGCACCTGCACTCACCCCCCCAATACTACCTGATGTCTGGGGTCGCCCCAACATCAGTCCTCAGAATGTTCAGTGCTTTCGTGGCCAGCACTCCTCCCAGCTAGACGTTAGCGTGTACTGAGAGAGGTGGTGGCTTTAAGCCAATATTCCAGCACCTCCCATTTTACTTTGTGTTGCACTTCTTGTTATTTTGCCTTAACGTAACTTTTCATTGTGTCATTTAAGTATTCTTATTATTTTGATTGATTGATTTTATTATAAGAATTTGTTTGTGCATTATTTTCATGTTTTGATTTATTTAACGTAATTAAAATTTCATTGTTAAAGTTTTACTTGTGTTTTGTGTGTCTTCTCCTTACCTTACCACAGACGAAGTTCCAGTTTTTCTATTTTTTTTTATAACTATGTGACGAGGCCATACCCCTAGCCTTAAACAGCCGAACACCAACGCGTTACCGTCACAACTTCGATAGCAATTTGTATAATGATAAGTGGACTGTATTTCTGCAATAATCTCATAATCTCACAAATCGATCCTCTACACATTAGGGGGGTTTATATTTATATATATGCAGCCAATCAAACTACAGAATTAACTACATACATTGAAGAGGTTCCTTATCTTATAGTACAGCAGGTTAGTCCACCAGGTATAACTAGGGTGTAGACACCAAATTATCCTCTTTGAGGTAGCTTCCATATCACCCAGTAACTGGTGCACAAAATCTTCCTCGTCTTGACCTGTCAAAAGTGCGCTAGCTGTGAAGCCAGAATCCTATATATGACAAGTATTTCAGAGAAAACTGTACATGGAACAATAAAGACCTGGCTTAATTACCTTTAGTATGAGGCGATTTCGTGATCTAACCGGGTCACCCTATATCCTGACATTAATGGCCACTAATGATAGATAAACGGGTTTCGGAAAGACACTTAACTTGAATTTGTAGACAGCGTGTGATAATGGTGCACCTTTGGTTTCCATAACACTTCGTCCAAGTAAAATTAACAGGAGCCGAATTTGCTCCCGTGTGAGCCTCTGGTCTAGTATCAACCATGGCTGCATCTAACACTCCATACTATTGACGCCTGGCCGACATTGTCCAGATATGATAGGAGCCATTTGCTCCACACGTCTCGGAGGTGACACAACAATGGCTGCCCTCCTTCCTCCTGACGCCTGGCTTACATTGTCCAGATGTCCAAAGGTGATAGAAGGGTCACATTTACTCTACTTTAATATTGATAATTAAGTTAATTTATATAAGATGTTTTTATGATGGTAAAGTCCAAAGACTAATGTATTTAAGAATAATTCCCAGCAGAATAGCTGGTGAATTTATAATGGTATGTGGTGATGATATCCCGTTTTCTTTAAACGGTAATTCCACTACAAGTTACGTTTTCTATGGTTAACTTGTTTATACAACACAGCTATTATCTGTATGATATATTAAATGGTGTCGGATTTTCCGACATAATTCCCCAGGGGGCTGCTCACGGGTCGAAGTCCTATTTAGAACAGACGAACACCGATACTCCTCCTTCGAATTATTAGATTAATTTGATGTTAGTAGTTAGTAATCACACATTTGTGTGTCTGTTCGTACAGGACGGATGTCCCGTACTAGAGTTGCAGGGGTTAGAAGTCTAATGCGATTTCATTTCCCTGTCAACTCTTGAAAGGCTAATATTCAAGCCTAATTACATATTATTTAACCCAGAAGACTGGATGTGATCAAGTACTACAGTCAAGTATGATTCAGGGACTGCAGTGAGATCAGTGACATTAGATATAACTTGAAGTTTCTTCAGGTAACTGGTCACTGATATATAAACACTGAGGCCCATGGAATACATCTTGATTAAATAATAAATGTATCAAATCAGTCATCAGATTTATTAGGGTTTAATTTAGTTAATTGATTCAGAAGACTGAATAGCTCATCATTAAAGTAAAGTATGGTTCTGAGACTGCAGTGGGTTCAGTGACATTGGTCGCAGTGACTTGTAGCTGGTTTAGGCTACTGTTCACTGATTTGCCACTGAGGCCTCATGAACTCATCTCCAGCTTTAAATGATGATACTAACATCAACCTCTGTTAGTATAGTCAGCTGTAATCTCCTTAGTATAATGCTACTGGAGAAATATAATCAGCTGACAAATTTAGATTTCTACTGGTATTGTTTATCTGCAGGCATAGGTCTCCTCAGGCTTGATACTGGGCCTGAGAGTAATTTACCTCCTGCAGAGTTTAACATGGTTATACCCTGATATTTAGTAGGGCTACCGATGAATCGATGACAATAGTCTGTCCCTACAAGGAGACCGAAGTCAGTGAGGTGATCAGACTTAATATTATCTGCCAATTTTATTCCTCTATTTCTCAGGAATTTGGCTGTTGCTCTCAGACCTTGAACTTGTAGGTCTACTGGTATTTTGTCCACCACAATGGCTTGTACTCGACAGACGTACCTGCCTAAACGTACTGATGTTTGTACCACCTGGTAGACTTGAGGTCCTGCATCTGTTACAAACCCTGAGATGTTGAATGACGTCTGGGCTACAGGCCTTAATTGTAATTCATCTGCCAGCTTTTTAGTGATATATGTTCTCTGGGATCCTTGGTCAAACAACCCACGGGTATAGACCTTGGCCCTCTTATTCAGGATGGTAATTTGGGCAGTAGGCAAAGTCGTATTACCTTTAGACTTTGCCGAATGGACACTCTTTGTTTGTTGCACCTTGCAGTACTGTACTGAGGTGGGAATGCTATCTTCCACCTTGGGGTTTGGAGACGTTGTTTTGGTGTCTCTGCACAATGCTGCATGGTGCTGACCTTTGTTACACCTATTACAGGTGTGTAATTGGGTATCACAGTCGTTGATGTTATGTTTCCTGAGGCACCTCGTGCAATGTTGCAAATCTTTGAGTCGCTCAACACGGGCGTCACTATCAGGAAAATTAGAGCAGTGGTACATTGAATGTTTCTCATTGCAGAACAAACATGTTCCATAGCTTCCTGTACCCTTTGGTGTCATGTTCTTGGGTGACACAGTAACTATAGGCTTGGAGGGTCCCACTGCATATACGCCCACACTGCCACTGTTCCACTTTGGTGTTGAATTATATTGTCTAGATTGATTTGGAGTACCTTTGGTACTCTGTGGTTTACTATTATTGGTTTCTGAGGGTTTACTTGGTGGTTTTAATTTGTCATGTGTTCGTAATTGATGAACTACTGACTTTAAACCTTCAGATATTTCATTCATGGATAAGATGCTTTTATTGTAATGAGCACTCATTTGTCTCAATATGTCCCTAGGTATTTTCTCCTGGACAATTATTTTCAAGACCCACTCAGCCCCGTTTGTATCTGCTGTCAGGCTGAGGGCATTGATCAATGATTCTACCTCCAGCTTGAAGACTTGGAGTGAATCAGCTGAAGCCTCCGGTGGGGGTAAATGCAATAGCTCATGAACTAAATGTGATGTTCTTACTTCTGGATCAGCATAATTATCCTTGAGGAGTTTTACTGCCAGATCATAGCCGTCATTAGTTAATCTCAGATGGGATACTACTGTTTTAGCCTCACCTGATAATTGGCCTTGCAAATAAGAGAATTTACTACTCTTTGGTAAAGATTGTTTTGAGTCTACAAGGTCAACGAATTTGTTCCAAAATTCGTCCCAATCTTCCTCATCTTTTCCTGAGAAAGTGGGTAAATTAATTGGAGGGAGTCGAGCTTCTGCTTGACTCGTATTAGATGCAACTGTTGTTGTTGTTGCTGTTGCCTTGTTCTGGGCAATTAATTTGACATAAGGCTGTAACGTGGCCTGAGTGTGATCTTCATAATTCGCTAGATCAACCATAATGTCGTCTATTTCTGTTTCTGATAAATTAGTGTTGGCAAGTTCAGCCACATATGTTGCTATTTGGCATTTGATTTGCTCAAATTTACCTGCAGCTGCTTGATAATAGCTTTCCAGGTCAGCATAATCAACTTGAGATTGTTGTGACAAATCTTCACATTTCTTGATCTGTCTTGTTAAGTGGCCTTTAAGACCTGCAAGGGTTCTTTTCATTCTCCCTGCATTATCCATACTGGTTCGTTGGTGAAGCCTTGTGGGACTTGTACTTGGGCTGCTCATAATACTGAACAAGCTCTAATGGTAGCCTAGGGTAAAATGCACTCACTAGGCAATAATCCTACCTCTACTAGAGGTTAGCACTTAAAATTAATACACATTATATATATACAATCATACACACTAATGATTTGAGTGATAAACCAGTGTCATGGAAGTACCTTTAGGTTAGCTCTTCTATATCACCCTAGGATGGTAGAGACACTAATTAATCACTCAAAGGTGTAATGATCATAAGTAAATTATTATATATACACAACTCAACTCGAGTTGATAAAAATTACACCCAAAATAGGGTCTGGACCATTCATTAATGGTGTTAGGTTATTCAATATAGTACAACTGACTATGGTAATAATGGGAGTAAGATGAACGATAATAGTTCAACTAGTCAATGGTAATATCCTACCCTGTTGTGGGTTGGCAATTAGTAAATATTATACTGTGATCACTAGTGCAATATATATTAAATGATTCTCTATTTTGGAGAAATAATATACACAATTATTGATAATAGCCTCTTAATTAGCCTCTATGAAACTTCTAATATTATCTAGAAGTATTAAATATTATTAGTGACCTCGCGAAATAAACTCCACAAAATTCGTAGATAATCTCTCGCGAAATGTAACACCACGAAATCCGTGAACAATCACGCGACACCACAGCCACTACTTTGGCTGGCTTCAATATTAGCGCTGTCATTTCACGAAATAACACGCCACCAAATATCTGTGGCTGTGCATGAAACCGCTGACTAAGGCTTAACTGAACTGAGCGGGGCTCGTGAACTCGCACGAGTCAACGCCGCCGTCTTGACTGGCTTTGTTTAAATAACACTGCACTAGTTTATTTAATGAATCCACTGGTTAACTGGTTCATCCGGTACTAAGATGACCAAATGTGGGTTCAAAGGACCGAATATTCCGGTTCCGAAGGTCCAAATAATGTGGGAACCGACCTGTGAGATTTATATTTATTTAATTTATATGAATTTATATTTACGTTAATTTATATACTTCGATAGCAATTTGTATAATGATAAGTGGACTGTATTTCTGCAATAATCTCATAATCTCACAAATCGATCCTCTACACATTAGGGGGGTTTATATTTATATATATGCAGCCAATCAAACTACAGAATTAACTACATACATTGAAGAGGTTCCTTATCTTATAGTACAGCAGGTTAGTCCACCAGGTATAACTAGGGTGTAGACACCAAATTATCCTCTTTGAGGTAGCTTCCATATCACCCAGTAACTGGTGCACAAAATCTTCCTCGTCTTGACCTGTCAAAAGTGCGCTAGCTGTGAAGCCAGAATCCTATATATGACAAGTATTTCAGAGAAAACTGTACATGGAACAATAAAGACCTGGCTTAATTACCTTTAGTATGAGGCGATTTCGTGATCTAACCGGGTCACCCTATATCCTGACATTAATGGCCACTAATGATAGATAAACGGGTTTCGGAAAGACACTTAACTTGAATTTGTAGACAGCGTGTGATAATGGTGCACCTTTGGTTTCCATAACACTTCGTCCAAGTAAAATTAACAGGAGCCGAATTTGCTCCCGTGTGAGCCTCTGGTCTAGTATCAACCATGGCTGCATCTAACACTCCATACTATTGACGCCTGGCCGACATTGTCCAGATATGATAGGAGCCATTTGCTCCACACGTCTCGGAGGTGACACAACAATGGCTGCCCTCCTTCCTCCTGACGCCTGGCTTACATTGTCCAGATGTCCAAAGGTGATAGAAGGGTCACATTTACTCTACTTTAATATTGATAATTAAGTTAATTTATATAAGATGTTTTTATGATGGTAAAGTCCAAAGACTAATGTATTTAAGAATAATTCCCAGCAGAATAGCTGGTGAATTTATAATGGTATGTGGTGATGATATCCCGTTTTCTTTAAACGGTAATTCCACTACAAGTTACGTTTTCTATGGTTAACTTGTTTATACAACACAGCTATTATCTGTATGATATATTAAATGGTGTCGGATTTTCCGACATAATTCCCCAGGGGGCTGCTCACGGGTCGAAGTCCTATTTAGAACAGACGAACACCGATACTCCTCCTTCGAATTATTAGATTAATTTGATGTTAGTAGTTAGTAATCACACATTTGTGTGTCTGTTCGTACAGGACGGATGTCCCGTACTAGAGTTGCAGGGGTTAGAAGTCTAATGCGATTTCATTTCCCTGTCAACTCTTGAAAGGCTAATATTCAAGCCTAATTACATATTATTTAACCCAGAAGACTGGATGTGATCAAGTACTACAGTCAAGTATGATTCAGGGACTGCAGTGAGATCAGTGACATTAGATATAACTTGAAGTTTCTTCAGGTAACTGGTCACTGATATATAAACACTGAGGCCCATGGAATACATCTTGATTAAATAATAAATGTATCAAATCAGTCATCAGATTTATTAGGGTTTAATTTAGTTAATTGATTCAGAAGTCTGAATAGCTCATCATTAAAGTAAAGTATGGTTCTGAGACTGCAGTGGGTTCAGTGACATTGGTCGCAGTGACTTGTAGCTGGTTTAGGCTACTGTTCACTGATTTGCCACTGAGGCCTCATGAACTCATCTCCAGCTTTAAATGATGATACTAACATCAACCTCTGTTAGTATAGTCAGCTGTAATCTCCTTAGTATAATGCTACTGGAGAAATATAATCAGCTGACAAATTTAGATTTCTACTGGTATTGTTTATCTGCAGGCATAGGTCTCCTCAGGCTTGATACTGGGCCTGAGAGTAATTTACCTCCTGCAGAGTTTAACATGGTTATACCCTGATATTTAGTAGGGCTACCGATGAATCGATGACAATAGTCTGTCCCTACAAGGAGACCGAAGTCAGTGAGGTGATCAGACTTAATATTATCTGCCAATTTTATTCCTCTATTTCTCAGGAATTTGGCTGTTGCTCTCAGACCTTGAACTTGTAGGTCTACTGGTATTTTGTCCACCACAATGGCTTGTACTCGACAGACGTACCTGCCTAAACGTACTGATGTTTGTACCACCTGGTAGACTTGAGGTCCTGCATCTGTTACAAACCCTGAGATGTTGAATGACGTCTGGGCTACAGGCCTTAATTGTAATTCATCTGCCAGCTTTTTAGTGATATATGTTCTCTGGGATCCTTGGTCAAACAACCCACGGGTATGGACCTTGGCCCTCTTATTCAGGATGGTAATTTGGGCAGTAGGCAAAGTCGTATTACCTTTAGACTTTGCCGAATGGACACTCTTTGTTTGTTGCACCTTGCAGTACTGTACTGAGGTGGGAATGCTATCTTCCACCTTGGGGTTTGGAGACGTTGTTTTGGTGTCTCTGCACAATGCTGCATGGTGCTGACCTTTGTTACACCTATTACAGGTGTGTAATTGGGTATCACAGTCGTTGATGTTATGTTTCCTGAGGCACCTCGTGCAATGTTGCAAATCTTTGAGTCGCTCAACACGGGCGTCACTATCAGGAAAATTAGAGCAGTGGTACATTGAATGTTTCTCATTGCAGAACAAACATGTTCCATAGCTTCCTGTACCCTTTGGTGTCATGTTCTTGGGTGACACAGTAACTATAGGCTTGGAGGGTCCCACTGCATATACGCCCACACTGCCACTGTTCCACTTTGGTGTTGAATTATATTGTCTAGATTGATTTGGAGTACCTTTGGTACTCTGTGGTTTACTATTATTGGTTTCTGAGGGTTTACTTGGTGGTTTTAATTTGTCATGTGTTCGTAATTGATGAACTACTGACTTTAAACCTTCAGATATTTCATTCATGGATAAGATGCTTTTATTGTAATGAGCACTCATTTGTCTCAATATGTCCCTAGGTATTTTCTCCTGGACAATTATTTTCAAGACCCACTCAGCCCCGTTTGTATCTGCTGTCAGGCTGAGGGCATTGATCAATGATTCTACCTCCAGCTTGAAGACTTGGAGTGAATCAGCTGAAGCCTCCGGTGGGGGTAAATGCAATAGCTCATGAACTAAATGTGATGTTCTTACTTCTGGATCAGCATAATTATCCTTGAGGAGTTTTACTGCCAGATCATAGCCGTCATTAGTTAATCTCAGATGGGATACTACTGTTTTAGCCTCACCTGATAATTGGCCTTGCAAATAAGAGAATTTACTACTCTTTGGTAAAGATTGTTTTGAGTCTACAAGGTCAACGAATTTGTTCCAAAATTCGTCCCAATCTTCCTCATCTTTTCCTGAGAAAGTGGGTAAATTAATTGGAGGGAGTCGAGCTTCTGCTTGACTCGTATTAGATGCAACTGTTGTTGTTGTTGCTGTTGCCTTGTTCTGGGCAATTAATTTGACATAAGGCTGTAACGTGGCCTGAGTGTGATCTTCATAATTCGCTAGATCAACCATAATGTCGTCTATTTCTGTTTCTGATTGTGACGGTAACGCGTTGGTGTTCGGCTGTTTAAGGCTAGGGGTATGGCCTCGTCACATAGTTATAAAAAAAAATAGAAAAAACTGGAACTTCGTGTGGTAAGGTAAGGAGAAGACACACAAAACACAAGTAAACTTTAACAATGAAATTTTAATTACGTTAAATAAATCAAAACATGAAAATAATGCACAAACAAATTCTTATAATAAAATCAATGAATCAAAATAATAAGAATACTTAAATGACACAATGAAAAGTTACGTTAAGTCAAAATAACAAGAAGTGCAACACAAAAGGTAAGTGGGAGGTGCTGGAATATTGGCTTAAAGCCACCACCTCTCTCAGTACACGCTAACGTCTAGCTGGGAGGAGTGCTGGCTACGAAAGCACGGAACATTCTGAGGACTGATGTTGGGGTGACCCCAGACATCAGGTAGTATTGGGGGCGAGTGCAGGTGCAGCCAGACCGGCGACCAATCAGCGGAGCCGTAGCGATCAACGGGTAGTTTGGTGGTTGGAGTTCGAACAGGTGGCTGGTTGCATACGTTTCTGCTCACCCTGGCAAGCCTTGCTGGTGTTTGTTGTCGTTGTTGGACATTTCTTCCATAGTCTTTTATATAGTTGTGAAGACGTAATTTTGGAGGGAAGAGCAGGCTCAATCTCTTGAAGGAGATTATCGTCACAACTCTCCCCCGAAGCCTGCGGTTCTGGAAGAAGTACGTCGTTATGTGGTGGAGTAATGGATGGAGTCGCTTCTACTTCATAAACTCTGGAGAGGGCATCGGCTATGGTGTTGTCAGAACCCTTGATATAGCGGATCTCCAGGTTGAAGTCTTGTAAATACAGAGCCCATCGTAGAAGACGCTGGTTGGTGAATTGGGCTTGATGTAGGAAGCGGAGAGGGTTGTGGTCTGAGAAGATGGTGGTAGACCTGGCGCCTTGTAGGTACGGAGCGAAGTGTTGGAGGTTCAGGACGATGGATAGTAGCTCCTTTTCAATAGTGCTGTAGTTCCTCTGGTGTGGTTTCAGTTTGTAGCTGTAGTAGCTGACAGGTAGAACCTCCTCGCCTCGTTGTTGCATCAGGACACCACCAACGCCGGTACCACTGGCGTCGACATGAAGGACGAAAGGCTTGGTGATATCTGGAGAGGCGAGAATGGGGTTAGAACAGAGGAGGAATTTGAGTTGTTCAAAAGCAACGGTTTGCCGTATGGTCCAATTATACCGTTGCTTGGGACTGGTTAATAGAATTAGAGGTGTGGCGACTGTACTGAAATTCCTCACAAACCTACGGTAGTAAGAGGCAAGACCAAGGAAGCGCAGGAGCTGCTTCCTGGTGGTAGGCTGTGGATACTGTAGGATGGCTTGAGTGTGTGAGTCTAACGGAGCTATGCTGCCACTCCCAATAACATGACCCAGATAACGCACTTTACCTTTCGCGAAAGTGGACTTGCCCAGGTTGATGGTGAGGCCGGCTGTCAGGAGCTTGGAGAACAGACGTCGCAGCTGGAGCAGATGTTCACTCCAGGAGTTGGAGGCTACGACGATATCGTCCAGGTAGGCGTATGTGTTATCCAAGCCCTGGATGACACGGTTGACAGCTCTTTGAAAGGTGGCCGGGGCATTACATAGTCCGAAAGGAAGGCGTTCATATCTGAAAAGTCCAAAAGGAGTGATGAAGGCAGATATCTCTTTAGCGCGCTCCGTTAGACACACTTGATAGTACCCCTTAAGCAAGTCCACTTGGGACAAGTACTGGGCACTACCAATGGCATCAAGGATGTCATCTATCCTTGGCAAGGGGTAAGCATCCTTGACAGTGACAGAGTTCAGTTTTCGATAGTCAGTGCACAACCTTACCTTACCTTGGGGTTTGGGCACCAAGATACAAGGTGAGGCCCAGGGGGACTCACAAGGTGAAGCCAGTCCATGATCCAAGAGGTATTGCACCTCAGCACGCATGACTTCCTTCTTGCTCGGGCTGATTCGGTAGAAGGGTTGACGAATCGGCCGGGTGTCGGGGAGCAGTTGGATGTCGTGCTGGGTAACATTACACTCTTGGGGATCATCTCTGAACAACTCTTTATGTTCTCTGAAGATCTTGACGAGAGGTGCACTATGATTATCCTGAAAGTATTTGGGAAGATCATTAAGGATTTCGGAATTAGAAAGCGCTGACTCCTTGTCAGTGCTTTCGGGAGGAGAAGCTGGGAAGGTCTCACTGTGGATGTAGGGTTCTGTGAATGTGGAATAATTAGTCAAGACAGTGGGAGGAGTACCATTATATTGCTTCAGGAGGTTGACGTGGCACAGCTGGGTCTTCCGCCGCCTATCTGGAGTCTCTATCACATAATTATTATTATTCCTGCACTCTTTGACGCAGTAGGGTCCTGAAAATCTGTTTTGTAAAGGTGAACCTGGGATAGGGAAATAAGCAAGGACGAAGTCTCCCGGCTTGAATTTTCTTACTTTGCTGGTCTGGTCGTAATGAGTCTTCATTCTCACCTGGGCTTTCAATAGATTATCATGAGCAAAGCGGTGGACTCTCTCTAGAATGTGTTGAAGGTTTTGAAGAAACTGGGGCACATTCTGATGCTCACTGAAGGTGGCATCTCTGAGAGAGTCTTTGAAAGCCTTAAGGGGAGTACGGCACTTACGGCCGTAGAGCATCTCATAAGGAGATACTCCTAGGGACTCATTGGGGAGACTTCTGAAAATACACATTATTAGGTCAATCTGCTTATCCCAATCCTTTGAGGTTTCACTACAAAACTTTTTCAAGAGTGCTTTGATGGTCTGATGACTACGTTCAAGAGAACCCTGTGAAGCAGGATGATAGGGGCTGGACAATACCTGTTTGATGTTGAACTCCTCCAGTGTCCTTTTGAAGAGATCACTGGTGAAGTTGGTGCCACAGTCACTTTGAATCTCCCTGGGAAATCCGTATTGAGTGAAGATCTTCAATAGATGTTTGATAACCGTAGCAGCCGTGATGTTCTTCACTGGAACTGCTATGGGAAATCTGGTGGTAGGACACAGGATGGTTAGGATGTAGGCGTTACCTGAACTGGTCCGAGGTAAAGGACCAACACAGTCTATTATGAGTCTGTGGAAAGGTTCCGCAGGCACCTGTATGGGAATCAGTGGTGCTCTGGGAATGGAGACGTTCGGTTTGCCTGCCATCTGACATGTATGACACTGTTTTACGTACTGTTTGACGTTGTTTACCATACCTGGCCAGTAGTAGTCTTGACGAATCCCATGGTAAGTCTTGTTGAAGCCGTAGTGGGAGAATGCTCCATGGGCCAGGTGTAGAATAGTGGGCCGCAGGCTGGTGGGAATCACAAGTTGTTCGGTGTTGGCCCAATCGTCCTCCTCCTTCAGTTTACTGGGTCTATATCTGCGGTAGAGCAAGTCGTTCTCTAGGAAGAACCCAGGAATACTGTCGGGTTGAGTCTCAGCCTGGAAAAACAATGGTGTTAAAGTAAGATCTTCCCTCTGCAACTTACGGAACTCCAACTTGGTCAGATGCGGGGGTAGTTTCTGAGGGTCTTGAGGGACAGCGGTGGCAGTAGAGTCAGCTGGCTGTGGACGTGCGGCTTGTGCACGGGTGGTCACGAGAACCGGAGGAGAAACTTCATCACTCTCTTGAACCTCTGCTGGAACATACTCTAGAATAGGATTTATTGGCACAGAGTTACACACCTGGGGTTTGTCCATGACGATCAGGTTGGTCGGTTGCAGGTCTTCTGCCAAGTCGTTGCCTAGGAGAAGTTGCACTCCAGGCATGGGAAAAGGCTTTTCCCTGACGGCGACTTGGACTTCCCCGTTCACGTAGGGACAATCCAGGTGGACTCTGGCGAGAGGGTATGGAGTAGTAGCAGTGAGGTCAGTGATGAAGACCGTTTCCCCGGTGTAGACTATGTTGGGCACAGCCGACTTCAAGATGATCGATTGTAGAGCCGCTGTGTCCCTCAAGATCTTCAATTTGAAACGTCCCTCCGGATTTGAACCGTTGGCAGAGACAGTTCCAGTATACAGGTGGTTACTGAAAAGAGAAAGATCATTAACATCAACACCAACATTCATCACAGGCTTACCGGACTTAGGAGGAGTTGGTTTGGGTCGTTGTTGGTCAGTGGTTCCCTTGTATTGAGACTTACCACACTTGTCTATGGTATGTCCATAGAGTCTACAATACTTGCAGTACAGTTGTGAACCAGCTTGATCGGGGCTCACCTTCTCGTAACTGTACCACGACTTCTTACTGGAGGATGGTTCAGGTGTCAGCCGGTGGATGAGGCTGTAAGTGTCAGCCGACTTAGCACACTTCAGGTAGTCGGTTTCTTCTTTATCTGCTAAGTAGAGGCGGACAGGAGGCGGCACACGTCTCAAGAATTCTTCAACAAGCATCAGGTTGACGAGTTCTGTAAAAGTAGAGACATGTGCTGCTTCCAGCCATTTCATGAAATACCTCCGTTTCGTGTTAGCAAACTCAAGGAAGGTAGTGGTACTTGCCTTCAGGTGGTCACGGAATTTCCTTCTATAACTTTCTGTGGAAAGTAGGTAGGCGTCCAACACTGCTTGTTTCAGAGTGTAGTAGTCATTCTCAGACGCCAAAGTACTGAGTGTGACTGCAGCTCTACCTGTAAGATGGACTCTGAGAAGTGTGGCCCATTGGTCGACAGGCCAACTGAGTTGATTAGCAAGGGTTTCAAAGGTGGTGAAAAAAACATCAACTTCTGCTTCTACAAAGGATGGCATTAACTTACTTGCATGTGATATATTAAAACTGACGGGAAGATTGGCAGTAGCTTGTTGGCGTTGAGTGAAGTGGGAAGTTTCCAAGGCGATTTCACGTTGACGACACTCTAGAGCCAGAGTCGCTTGTTGCTTGTCATGTTCGCGTTGCATCTCCAACTCGCGTCGTTTGGTTTCAAGCTGTACTCGTTCCCGCTCCTGGAGTAGTGCAACCTCACGTTCTTGGAGGGCGAGTCCTCGTTCGTGTTCTTCTCTCCTCAAAGCAGCTTCACGTTCTCGTTCTTCTCTTCGTATGGCAGCAGCTCGTTCTTGTTGTTCGAGGGCTTCCCTTTGCTGTTCGCGGGCTTCCTTTTGCTGCTCACGTTCAATCTTAGCCAGCTCTAGTTTAAGTTTCATCGTTGCCAAGTCAGTTTTATCTGCAATATAGTAAGTTTCATGAGTTTCAGAGTCTATCTTACCTTGCTCTAAATAGTAATCCAGCAACAGGTTGTGTAGGTCATTTTTGTTGGCTTGATAGGGAACTTCTAGTTGATACTCATGTGCAAGAGTTTGTAGTTCAGTCCTCTTGGCACGACTTAAAGTTCCTATTTCACCTGCTGGATTTGCACGGAAAGTTTGGAGACGAAACATGGTGAAATTAGCAAATAAAGGTACACGAATGTTCAATAATGAAATGTCAGAAACAGGACAACGTGGCAACTGGTACCTATCCTGTGTGATCTTTAACAATTAACGTTAAGTGAAAGATATTAAATGATTAAATTAAATCAAGGGCGCAGGAAATCTTGTACCCGGTACTCATGTAAGAGAATAAGGGCAAGAAAATCCTACTAACAAATGAAACAAAGTTTCGAAAACAAATGAAACAGTTAAATGCTTCAAAAGTAAAATTGGTAGTCCAAGGATGTAGGCATACCTTGCCAAGTCTCTATAGGACATAAAGCAAGTTTTTCCTACTGAATTTAATATGATACTTACAGAATTAGCGAACTTTTGTGCTCTGAAAAAATAAGCTAATTCCCTACCGTTGTATGTATCATCATCTCTGACTGACGTGTAGGGGTGCGAGGTGTCAACTGGTGACGAGAACTGCTGCTGAGGTCCCAATTCAGCAACTAAAGTTCGAGCTAGAGGAACTATGGCCCTCTTTGTCCTCCTACAGTCAGATTGCAGAAGATTGGGTACTCTTGACCCGGGGCAGACCACAGTACCAGGGTACCAATATGATGATCTGTCAGAATGAGAAATATTCAAGGGACATAGATGGTAAATACGAGTAATAACAAGGAGGGAGAGATGACCAATTAAGAGTATGACTGAGGCCTACAGTCACCACGTAATCCAAAGTTGTCTCACCTTCACTATATGTTACTCTCGTAATGCACAATACACCGCACCTTATAAAAAATGAAATTGAATGAAAAAATAGTAAAGCTACGTTAACAAAGTTAAATACGCTTACCATAAATTACCACTTAGCACCAGTACCTGAGTCAAGCTCCTAGGACAGGCCCCCATATAACTTGTGACGGTAACGCGTTGGTGTTCGGCTGTTTAAGGCTAGGGGTATGGCCTCGTCACATAGTTATAAAAAAAAATAGAAAAAACTGGAACTTCGTGTGGTAAGGTAAGGAGAAGACACACAAAACACAAGTAAACTTTAACAATGAAATTTTAATTACGTTAAATAAATCAAAACATGAAAATAATGCACAAACAAATTCTTATAATAAAATCAATGAATCAAAATAATAAGAATACTTAAATGACACAATGAAAAGTTACGTTAAGTCAAAATAACAAGAAGTGCAACACAAAAGGTAAGTGGGAGGTGCTGGAATATTGGCTTAAAGCCACCACCTCTCTCAGTACACGCTAACGTCTAGCTGGGAGGAGTGCTGGCTACGAAAGCACGGAACATTCTGAGGACTGATGTTGGGGTGACCCCAGACATCAGGTAGTATTGGGGGCGAGTGCAGGTGCAGCCAGACCGGCGACCAATCAGCGGAGCCGTAGCGATCAACGGGTAGTTTGGTGGTTGGAGTTCGAACAGGTGGCTGGTTGCATACGTTTCTGCTCACCCTGGCAAGCCTTGCTGGTGTTTGTTGTCGTTGTTGGACATTTCTTCCATAGTCTTTTATATAGTTGTGAAGACGTAATTTTGGAGGGAAGAGCAGGCTCAATCTCTTGAAGGAGATTATCGTCACATGATAAATTAGTGTTGGCAAGTTCAGCCACATATGTTGCTATTTGGCATTTGATTTGCTCAAATTTACCTGCAGCTGCTTGATAATAGCTTTCCAGGTCAGCATAATCAACTTGAGATTGTTGTGACAAATCTTCACATTTCTTGATCTGTCTTGTTAAGTGGCCTTTAAGACCTGCAAGGGTTCTTTTCATTCTCCCTGCATTATCCATACTGGTTCGTTGGTGAAGCCTTGTGGGACTTGTACTTGGGCTGCTCATAATACTGAACAAGCTCTAATGGTAGCCTAGGGTAAAATGCACTCACTAGGCAATAATCCTACCTCTACTAGAGGTTAGCACTTAAAATTAATACACATTATATATATACAATCATACACACTAATGATTTGAGTGATAAACCAGTGTCATGGAAGTACCTTTAGGTTAGCTCTTCTATATCACCCTAGGATGGTAGAGACACTAATTAATCACTCAAAGGTGTAATGATCATAAGTAAATTATTATATATACACAACTCAACTCGAGTTGATAAAAATTACACCCAAAATAGGGTCTGGACCATTCATTAATGGTGTTAGGTTATTCAATATAGTACAACTGACTATGGTAATAATGGGAGTAAGATGAACGATAATAGTTCAACTAGTCAATGGTAATATCCTACCCTGTTGTGGGTTGGCAATTAGTAAATATTATACTGTGATCACTAGTGCAATATATATTAAATGATTCTCTATTTTGGAGAAATAATATACACAATTATTGATAATAGCCTCTTAATTAGCCTCTATGAAACTTCTAATATTATCTAGAAGTATTAAATATTATTAGTGACCTCGCGAAATAAACTCCACAAAATTCGTAGATAATCTCTCGCGAAATGTAACACCACGAAATCCGTGAACAATCACGCGACACCACAGCCACTACTTTGGCTGGCTTCAATATTAGCGCTGTCATTTCACGAAATAACACGCCACCAAATATCTGTGGGTGTGCATGAAACCGCTGACTAAGGCTTAACTGAACTGAGCGGGGCTCGTGAACTCGCACGAGTCAACGCCGCCGTCTTGACTGGCTTTGTTTAAATAACACTGCACTAGTTTATTTAATGAATCCACTGGTTAACTGGTTCATCCGGTACTAAGATGACCAAATGTGGGTTCAAAGGACCGAATATTCCGGTTCCGAAGGTCCAAATAATGTGGGAACCGACCTGTGAGATTTATATTTATTTAATTTATATGAATTTATATTTACGTTAATTTATATACTTCGATAGCAATTTGTATAATGATAAGTGGACTGTATTTCTGCAATAATCTCATAATCTCACAAATCGATCCTCTACACATTAGGGGGGTTTATATTTATATATATGCAGCCAATCAAACTACAGAATTAACTACATACATTGAAGAGGTTCCTTATCTTATAGTACAGCAGGTTAGTCCACCAGGTATAACTAGGGTGTAGACACCAAATTATCCTCTTTGAGGTAGCTTCCATATCACCCAGTAACTGGTGCACAAAATCTTCCTCGTCTTGACCTGTCAAAAGTGCGCTAGCTGTGAAGCCAGAATCCTATATATGACAAGTATTTCAGAGAAAACTGTACATGGAACAATAAAGACCTGGCTTAATTACCTTTAGTATGAGGCGATTTCGTGATCTAACCGGGTCACCCTATATCCTGACATTAATGGCCACTAATGATAGATAAACGGGTTTCGGAAAGACACTTAACTTGAATTTGTAGACAGCGTGTGATAATGGTGCACCTTTGGTTTCCATAACACTTCGTCCAAGTAAAATTAACAGGAGCCGAATTTGCTCCCGTGTGAGCCTCTGGTCTAGTATCAACCATGGCTGCATCTAACACTCCATACTATTGACGCCTGGCCGACATTGTCCAGATATGATAGGAGCCATTTGCTCCACACGTCTCGGAGGTGACACAACAATGGCTGCCCTCCTTCCTCCTGACGCCTGGCTTACATTGTCCAGATGTCCAAAGGTGATAGAAGGGTCACATTTACTCTACTTTAATATTGATAATTAAGTTAATTTATATAAGATGTTTTTATGATGGTAAGTAAGTAAGTAATTATCAAAAGAAGGCACCAAACCGGGAAGGCTATGTAGCACCATCAAATACGCAAAATAATCAGAGGGCGCTAAATATCACCAAGGATGCCAATACGAGAACAAAAACGCATAAGGCGAACGATATCAAAAGTATCCGAGTCACCAAGAATTCTATCGAGGGATAGGTGACCGCGAGGGGCGGTCGGAAAGCAAGACACACGCTCGTCCTGGAAGTCAGGACATTCAAGAAGGACATGCACGACCGTAAGAGGGACAATGCAACTAGGACAATAAGGAGCAGGGCGGCGCTCCATCAAGTGACCATGGGTTAAGCGAGTATGGCCAATACGCAACCTCGCCAGAGCTGTTTCCCACCGCCGGTTACGGTGGAAGGAGGACGGCCACGAGGAAACACAACATTTAAGAGTACGTAGCTTGTTACCAGTAACAGACAACCAAGAAGCCTGCCAACGGGTAAGGACTGAGGAATGGATAACCGGGTAAAAGTCGGAATACGGAATGCCTTTACGAGAGATGGGACAAGAGCGGACAGCTTCCTTAGCGGCAGCATCCGCACGCTCATTTAAAGACACGCCAATATGTTTGGGAACCCAACAAAACTCAACCGACTTAAATTTACTGTGAACGAGAAACAGCCAATGCTGGATCTCGACAACTACTGGATGAACTGGATTAAAGGACCCGAGAGCCATGAGGGCACTACGAGAGTCAACAACAACCACAAAGGAAGACTGACAACGAGAAAGCAGGAGACGAAGAGCATAGAGAATAGCATAAAGTTCCGCTGTAAAGATGCTAGTCTCCGGAGGCAAGCGACACATATAAGTGCGATCAGGAAAAACAACAGAGTAGCCAACACCGTCCGCTGACTTAGACCCATCGGTGAAGACAGAAACGGAGCGGGAGTGAGAAGAAAAGTGCTCGAGGAAAAGGCGTTTTAGAACCGTAGGAGGGGTAAAAGCTTTAGTGATACGAGTCAAGGATGTACAAAACCGCGGAAGAGGGACCCTCCACGGGGGCAAAGAAGGAACAACACGAGGAGAAACATCAGAAATACGAACGGAAAGAGAATCCTGTAGGCGAGATAACCGGACAGAAAGAGGGAGGTGGCGAAGAGGAACAGGAACCGCAGGAGGGGTAAAAGTTAAAGCACGACAGAGGCGAGAGGAAGGATGTTGCAAGGACCGCGCAAGATAGCGAAGACAGTAGCGATCACGGCGGTCCTGGAGAGACAGGAAGCCAGTGTCAACATACAAGCTAAGGACGGGAGTCGAACGAAAGGCACCAGAACTGAGGCGCAACCCAGTATGGTGCAAAGCATCAAGACGGCGAAGAGTAGAAGGAGAAGCAGACGAGTAAGCAGGGCAACCATAATCGAGCTTAGACAGGACGAGAGAGGAATGTAAAGCAAGGAGAGTGCGCCTATCTGCCCCCCAAGAAGTATGGGACAAGACCCGAAGGAGGGTAAGGGCCTTAGAGCACTCAACACGGAGGTAAGAGATATGGGGAGACCAAGACAAACGAGTGTCAAGGAATAACCCCAAAAGCTTCGCGGAATCTTTGTATTCAAGGGGATGACCATAAAGTGACAAAGAGGGACGAAGAACAACCCGTTTCCGCGTAAAAGTCATGGCACAAGTCTTAGAAGTAGAGAACTTGAAGCCATGACCTGTGGCCCAAGACGACACGGCATCAATTGCAAGTTGAAGCCGGCGTTGAAGGAGAGGCGAATCATCACCCTGACAACAAAGGGTAAGATCATCGACATAGAGAGCGGAGAAGACACCAGAAGGAAGAGAGGAAAGAAGACCATTGAGGGCAACCAGAAAAAGAGTAGTGCTCAGAACACTACCCTGGGGCACACCTTCGTATTGCTGAAAAGAGGGAGAGAGAGCGGTACCAAGGCGCACCCGAAAGGAACGACGAGAGAGGAAGCTGCGGAGAAAGAGAGGGAGATGACCACGAAGGCCAAAAGAATGAAGTTGAGATAGGATATGATAACGCCAAGTGGTGTCGTAAGCCTTTTCTAGGTCAAAAAGGATGGCAACAACGGAGGTCTTCGCAGCAAAAGCAGTACGAATATAGACCTCCAAGTTCACCAGGACATCTGTCGTGCTGCGGCACTTGCGGAAACCAAATTGAGAAGGGGAGAGGAGGTGATGGTGTTCCAGGAACCACATCAGACGAACGTTAACCATACGTTCAAAGAGTTTGCAGACACAACTTGTGAGAGCAATAGGGCGAAAGTCCTTAGGGGAAGTACCCAGAGACCCCGGTTTGCGAACAGGGAGGACAACGGCATCGAGCCAGTCCTCAGGGACTGACGACGACTCCCAGATCCGATTATACAGACTCAGTAAATACTGAGACGTGCTCGGAGGGAGATGGCGAAGCATCTCATAATGAATACCATCGGAGCCCGCCGCCGTAGAACCGCAGAGGGCCAGGGCAGAACGAAGTTCAGAGAGAGAGAAGGGATCATTATAGGGAAGCTGAAGATGAGTGCAGAAATCTAAAGGACGAGACTCAAGGACAGGTTTACGAAGAAGGAAAGATTGGGGAAGATGAAGACCAGAGCTAACAGAAGAAAAGTGGGAACCCAGTTCGGAAGCGACCTGCAACGGGTCCGCCACAAGAGTATCATGGAGGTGAAGGACCGGTGAAACATCGGGAACGAACTTACCCGCTATCTTGCGGATACGCTTCCAGATCTGGGCCAGAGGGGTTTCGGACGTAATTGTCGAGACATAAGATGCCCAACATTCACGTTTAGCCGTACGGATGGCCCTACGGGCCACCGCACTCGCTTTCCGAAAGAAAAGAAAAGAATCGGTCGTCTGCCTACGGCGGTGCTTCTTCCAGGCTGCACGCTTACAGCGGACAGCCCGAGCACAGTCCGCATTCCACCAGGGAACGCACTTCCGTGGACCCCGAGAGGAAGAGCGAGGAATAGATTGGAGGGCAGCGTCGAAGACAGTGTCATGAAAAAGGAGGAGAGCGCGAGAGAGGGGCAGAAGGGAGAGGTCAGAGAGAGTAGCACTGAGGGAAAATAGGGTCCAGTCCGCCTTAGCAAACTGCCACCTAGGGAAAGAGAGGGAAGGGCGAAAAGAGAAAAAGGAAACAAGGATGGGGAAATGATCACTTCCATGGAGGTCATCAAGAACCTGCCACGTGAAATCTAAGTAAAGAGAAGAAGAGCAGAGAGAAAGATCAAGACAAGAAAGGGTGCGAGTTCGAGAGTCCAAATGAGTGGGCTCACCAGAATTCAGAAGAGACAGGGAAGAAGAGAGGAGAAACGGCTCAAGGAGGCGACCCCGGGTATTCGTCAGAACGTCACCCCAAAGAGAATGACGACAATTGAAGTCACCCAGCAGGAGCACAGGCTCCGGCAAGGAGTCTAGGAGGTGTTTCAAATCAGGAAGAGAGAGCGGGACACTCGGGGGGAGATAAATGGAACAAACTGTGTACCATTTCCCCACAAAGATACGAGCAGCAGAACAATGGAGAGGCGAAGGAAAAAGTAAAGGAACAAAGGGAACATCAGCCCGAATCAAGAGAGCAGAAGAATTAGAAGCCCCAGCAATGGCTGTGGGGGGGGAGAGAAAGGAATAGCCACGAAAACGACCAGGACGAGCACCAAGCATTGGCTCCTGGAGACAGACACAAAGGGGCGAAAACCGCGAAACCAGAAGTTGGAGTTCGAGGAAATTGGCGTAATAACCTCGAACGTTCCATTGAAGAATGGACAACGACGAGAAGAGAAAGGACAAAAACAAAGAACAAGGAAGAAACAAAGGCGAAAGACCAACAGAGCACGTTAAAGAATATCAGGGTCGGGATCAGGGTCAGCAAAGTCAGGGTTAGGGGGCATAGGTAAACTGAGCAAAGACGGAGGGAAGGAAACGGGAGAACAGATCAGAGGTGGGCGGGCAGGGTCCGGAGGAGGAGGAGACAACGGAGAGGAGCAGTCAAGGACAGCAGCAGGAAGAGGGGGAGTAGAAAGAGGGGAGCGCACCCCAGCAAGAGCAGCAACCGAAAGGGAAGCAGGGGCCAAAGAAACCTCCATAGCAGGAACAGGGGGCGCAAGCACCGAAACGGGAGGGGAAGGAGCAACAGAGCCAGAAGGAGGAGCTGAGGAAGAAAGCGAAGCCTTCCTACCCACCGGGGAAGAGGAAGGAGAGGAGCCAGGCTTACGCTTCTGACTTAAAGAGACCGGTGTCCCAGCAACTACGTACCGGGCAACGGATTCCAGTGTCTCAACCGGAGAAGCCGAACGAGAGCACACACGACGGCCGTTAGGAGAGCGATGGACATCCGCCTGCACCGACAGGCGGCGGGGAGAGCCGATAGATGGAGGAAGAGGATGGGAAGGAGGATCGGAGGGGGACGAGGAAGAAGACACAGGAGACATGACAGACCGGGTTGAAAGAAGGGGAACCCCAGACAGAGGACCAGGAGGGGGACCCCTCGGGAAAGAACTCAAAGGAACAGAGGAGGGGGCAGTGGGAGTATCAGGGTCCATGGCCCGGAAACGGTTGAGAGTCTGAGGAAGGGGGGAAGGACGAGGAGAGGAAGAGCGCAACACGCGAGCATAAGAGATGTTAGTATAAGGCGGGAGCCGGCGAACCTGGCGCCTCGCCTCAGGAAAAGACAAACGCTCCCGGTGCTTCAGGTTAAGGACGGCCGCCTCAAGCTTGTAATGTACACAGGCACGGGAGAACGTAGGATGGGCCTCACCGCAGTTGAGGCAGCGAGCGTGGGGAGAAGTGCACTCCGACTTAGAGTGACCTTCACTCCCACACAAAGGACAGAGAGAGACAGTCCCAGAGCAGCGGAGGGCACCATGCCCAAACCTCCAGCACTTATTACAAAGTCGAGGAGAAGGAATATACTCCTGGACAGAGCACCTAGCACCAGCAAGAATGACAGAGGATGGAAGGGTCCTACCATCAAAGGTGATCTTCACAACGCGAAGGGGTTGACGGCGACGACCACGAGGGGGACGAGGAAACGAGTCGACCTGGAGGACAGAATGGCCTTGGGCATCAAGGATATGCCGAATATCATCGTGGCAATCCTGCAGATTCCGAACACCGGTTGCAACATGGGGTGGGAGGAGAATAGTGCCAACACTGGAATTCATCTGAACGTTCTTGGAGACCCGAACAGGGATCTCGCCAAGGCAAGATAAGGCAGCCAAGCGGGAAGCCGCATCCTGAGAAGGAGCAGCAACGACACGTGTACCGAGACGAGTGGGGTTGAAAGTAACACACGCATCCACGGAATCTACAAGATGCCGATGGAGAGAGAAATCGTCAGGAGGCGCAGAATCAAGAGGGAGGAGATCAAAGTATTTGGCCCATGAAGCAGGACCCAACAATGCCTGATACGCATCAGCACGGGAAGGAATCGAGCGAGTGCGGTTGGGGCGCGAACGGCGTTGAGAACCCCTAGAGAGAGAGGGGTCAAAAGGCGCAGTTGTCACAACGAAAGACTTAGCCACACCAGGGGACGAAGTGGTCACCACCGGGGGCTGGAGGCTCGACCCAACCTCAGAGGAGGGAGGGGAGCTGGGGGAAGAAGTCAGGACGGTCAAAGGAGGAGCAAGGTCGGGGCCCAACGCAGCGGGAGCTACAGAGCCTGGTCTTCCAATACAGGCCGACTCGGGGGCTTGGTCGCCCACCCCACGAGCCTGAGAGGGTACAACGGAAACATTCAACGACATAGAGACGAAAAGTGAAAAATTCATCCACGAATGTGCCCCCATACCCACCATGGAGCCACAATTAGAGGCAGGACACCCAACAGGAAGCTATCGCCGATCATGCCGGGGCCCCCTATTGGTGCATCGTGAGTATACGCCCCACAAACGCCACCTTAAGAACCGTCAGTCCGTCGAGATCGGGTTCAGCGACGAAAGGGGGATTGACAATAAAAGGTTCCCCTCGCTCGAGACGTCGGGTACTACAGTTCTACGGGTGCAAGAGTATGCCTCCTCAAGCACCCGGGCGTCAAAATAGAAGAAGTCCAAAGAAATAATCCAAAACAAGCAAAAGGTCGGCAGGAAACGACAAGCAGATAGGAGAAGAGGGGGGAGAAAAACGAAACATAAGGAAAAGGAAAAGCGATCCGGCACAATTGGAGAAGACAGCAGCAGGAGTGCAAGGCCAGAAAAGGACAGAGGACTGCCCAACGGAGCATCACACTCCGGCAGCCGTCCACCAAGCCCCCTCACGACGCCAACGGGCCGGAAGGGGAGGGGGTTTTATGATGGTAAAGTCCAAAGACTAATGTATTTAAGAATAATTCCCAGCAGAATAGCTGGTGAATTTATAATGGTATGTGGTGATGATATCCCGTTTTCTTTAAACGGTAATTCCACTACAAGTTACGTTTTCTATGGTTAACTTGTTTATACAACACAGCTATTATCTGTATGATATATTAAATGGTGTCGGAGTTTCCGACAGCATATGTTGGGTATAAAAAGTTGTAATATCAAACTGCGAATACGTTTTGAGAGCCAGAATTTGGCTCCAAAATATGGCTCAGGCCTCGAAATTGGGATGTTTGGGATATTTTGAAAACTGCAGGGAGGTTTGGAACAAATGTGACCAAACGCTGCTTTCAGTATTTGGCATATGTCGGGTATAAAAAGTCGTAATTTCAAACTGCGAATACGTGCAGAGAGCCTGAATTTGGCTCCAAAATGAGGCTCAGTCCTCGAAATTTGGATGTTTAGGATATTTTGAAAACTGCAGGGAGGTTTGGGACAAATGTAACTCACTGCCGCTTTCAGTACTTGGCATATGTTGGGTATAAAATGTCGTAATTTCAAACTGCGAATGCGTGCATAGAGCCAGAAATTGTTCCAAAATATGGCTCAGGCCTCGAAATTGGGATGTTTGAGATATTTTGAAAACTGCAGGGGAGATTGGGACAAATGTGACCAAACGCCGCTTTCAGTACTTGGCATATGTTGGGTATAAAAAAGTCGAAATTTCAAACTGCGAATACGTGCAAAGAGCCAAAATTTGGCTCCAAAATATGACTCAGGCCTCGAAATTGAGATGTTTGGGATATTTTGAAAACTGCAGGGAGGTTTTCGACAAATGTGACCAAACGCTGTTTTCAGTATTTGGCATATGTTGGGTATAAAAGTCACAATTTCAAACTGCGAATACGTGCATAGAGCCTGAATTTGGCTCCAAAATATGGCTCAGGCCTCGAAATTGGGATGTTTGAGATATTTTGAAAGCTGCAGGGGAGATTGGGACAAATGAGACCAAACGCCGCTTTCAGTACTAGGCATATGTTGGGTTTAAAAAGTCGCAATTTCAAACTGTGAATACGTGCAGAGACCTAGAATTTGACTCCAAAATATGGCTCAGGCCTCGAAATTGGGATGTTTGGGATATTTTAAAAATTGCATGGGGGATTGGGACAAATGTGACCAAATGCCGCTTTCAGTACTTCGCATATGTTGGGTATAAAAAAATCGTAATTTCAAACTGCGAATACGTGCAGAGAGCCAGAATTTGGCTCCAAAATATGGCTCAGGCCTCGAAATTGGGATTTTTGGATATTTTGAAAACTGCAGGGGAGCTTGTGCGAAATGTGACTCACTGCAACTTTCAGTACTTGGCATATGTTGGGTATAAAAAGTTGTAATATCAAACTGCGAATACGTGCAGAGAGCCAGAATTTGGCTCCAAAATATGGCTCAGGCCTCGAAATTGGTATGTTTGGGATATTTTGAAAACTGCAAGGGGGTTTTGGACAAATGTGACCAAATGCCGCTTTCAGTACTTTTCATATGTTGGGTATGAAAAGTCGTAATTTCAAACTGCGAATACGTACAGAGAGCCAGAATTTGGCTCCAAAATATGGCTCAAGCCTCAAAATTGGGATATTTGGGATATTTTGAAAACTGCAGGGGAGTTTGTTCAAAATGTGACTCACTGCCGCTTTAAGTACTAGGCATATGTTGGGTATAAATAGTCGTAATTTCAAACTGCGAATGCGGGCATAGAGCCAGAATTTGGCTCCAAAATATGGCTCAGGCCTTGAAATTGGGATGTTTGGGATATTTTGAAAACTACAGGGGAGTTTGTGCAAAATGTGACTCACTGCCGCTTTCAGTTCTTAGCATATGTTGGGTAAAAAAAAGTCGTAATATCAAACTGCGAATACGTGTAGAGAGCCAGAATTTGGCTCTAAAATATGGCTCAGGCCTCGAAATTGGGATATTTGGGATATTTTGAAAACTGCAGGGGAGTTTGTGCAAAATGTGACTCACTGCCGCTTTCAGTACTTTCAGTACTTGGCATATGTTGGGTATAAAATGTCGAAATATCACACTGCGAATACGTGCAGAGAGAATGAATTTGGCTCGAAAATATGGCTCAGGCCTCGACATTCGGATGTTTGGTATATTTTGAAAACTGCAGGGAGGTTTGGGACAAATGTGACCAAACACTTCTTTCAGTACTTGGCATATGTTTGGTATAAAAAGTCGTAATTTCAAACTGCGAATACGTGCAGAGAGCCAGAATTTGGCTCCAAACTATGCCTCAGGCCTCGGTAATTGGGATGATTGGGATATTTTAAAAAACTGCAGGGGGGGGGGGTGTGGGACAAATATGACCAAACTCCGCTTTCAGTACTTGGCATATGTTCCGTATAAAAAGTCGTAATTTCAAACTGCGAATACGTGCAGAGAGCCAGAATTTGGCTCCAAAATATGACTCAGGCCTCGAAATTGGGATGTTTGGGATATTTTAAAAAGTGCAGGGGAGTTTCGGACAAATAGGACCAAACGCCGCTCTCAGTACTTGGCATGTGATGGGTATAAAAAGTCGTAATTTCAAACTGCGAATACGTGCAGAGAGCCTGAATTTGGGTCCAAAATATGGCTCAGGCATCGAAATTGGGATGTTTCGGATATTTTGAAAACTGCAGGGAGGTTTGGGTCAAATGTGACCAAACGCTACTTTCCGTACTTCGCATATGTTGGGTATAAAAAAGTCGTAATTTCAAACAGCGAATACGTGCAGAGAGCCAGAATTTGGCTCCAAAATATGGCTCAGGCCTCGAAATTGAGATATTTTGAAAACTGCAGGGGATTTTGTGCAAAATGTGACCAAACGCTGCTTTCAGTACTTGGCATATGTTGGGTATAAAAAGTCATAATTCCAAACTGCGAATACGTGCAGAGAGCCAGAATTTGGCTCCAAAATATGGCTCAGGCCTCGAAATTGGGATATTTGGGATATTTTGAAAACTGCAGGTGAGTTTTTGCAAAATGTGACTTACTGCCGCTTTTAGTACTTGGCATATGTTGGGTATAAAAAGTCGTTATATCAAACTGCGAATACGTGCAGAGAGCCAGAATTTGGCACCAAAATATGGCTCAGGCCTCGAAATTGGGATATTTGGGATATTTTGAAAACTGCAGGGAGGTTTGGGTCAAATGTGACCAAACGCCGCTTTCAGTACTTGGCACATGTTGGGTATAAAAAGGCGTAATTTCAAACTGCGAATACGTGCAGAGAGCCAGAATTTGGCTCCAAAATATGGCTCAGGCCTCGAAATTGGGAAGTTTGGGATATTTTGTAAACTGCAGGGGGTTTGGGACAAATATGACCAAACGCCGCTTTCAGTACTTGGCATATGTTGGGTATAAAAATTCGTAATTTCAAACTGCGAATACGTGCAGAGAGCCAGAATTTGGCTCCAAAATATGGCTAAGGCCTCGAAATTGGGATGTTTGGGATATTTTGAAAACTGCAGGGGAGTTTTTTCAAAATGTGACTCACTGCCGGTTTCAGTACTTGGCATATGTTGGGTATAAAAATTCGTAATTTCAAACTGCGAATACGTGCAGAGAGCCAGAATTTGGCTCCAAAATATGGCTCAGGCCTCGAAATTGGGATATTTGGGATATTTTGCAAACTGCAGGGAGGTTTGGGACAAATGTTACCAAACGCCGCTTTCAGTACATGGCATATGTTGGGTATAAAAAGTCGTAATTTCAAACTGCGAATACGTGCAGAGAGCCAGAATTTGGCTCCAAAATATGGCTCAGGCCTCGAAATTGGGATGTTTGGGGTATTTTAAAAACTGCAGGGGAGTTTGGAACAAAATGACCAAATGCCACTTTCAGTACTTTGCATATGTTGGGTATAAAAAGTCGTAATTTCAAACTGCGAATACGTGCAGAGAGCCAGAATTTGCCTCCAAAATATGGCTCAGGCCTCGAAATTGGGAAGTTTGGAATATTTTGAAAATTGCAGGTGGGTTTGGGACAAATATGACCAAACGCCGCTTTCAGTTCTTGGCATATGTTGGGTATAAAAAAGTCGCAATTTCAAACTGTGAATACGTGCAGAGAGCCAGAATTTGGCTCCAAAATATGGCTCAGGCCTCGAAATTGGGATGTTTGGGATATTTTGAAAACTGCAGTGAGGTTTGGGACAAATGTGACCCAACGGCGCTTTCAGTACTTCGCATATGTTTGGTTTAAAAATGTCGTAATTTCAAACAGCGAATACGTGCAGAGAGCCATAATTTGGCTCCAAAATATGGCTCAGGCCTCGAAATTGGGATCTTTGGGATGTTTTGAAAACTGCAGGGGAGTTTGTGCAAAATGTGACTCACTGCCGCTTTCATTACTTGGCATATGTTGGGTATAAAAAGTCGAAATATCACACTACGAATACAAGCAAAGATCGAGAATTTGGCTCCAAAGTATGGCTCAGGCCTCGAAATTGGGATGATTGGGATATTTTAAAAAACTGCAGGGGGGGGGGGGGGGACAAATATGACCAAACTCCGCTTTCAGTACTTGGCATATGTTCCGTATAAAAAGTCGTAATTTCAAACTGCGAATACGTGCAGAGAGCCAGAATTTGGCTCCAAAATATGACTCAGGCCTCGAAATTGGGATGTTTGGGATATTTTAAAAAGTGCAGGGGAGTTTCGGACAAATAGGACCAAACGCCGCTCTCAGTACTTGGCATGTGATGGGTATAAAAAGTCGTAATTTCAAACTGCGAATACGTGCAGAGAGCCTGAATTTGGGTCCAAAATATGGCTCAGGCATCGAAATTGGGATGTTTCGGATATTTTGAAAACTGCAGGGAGGTTTGGGTCAAATGTGACCAAACGCTACTTTCCGTACTTCGCATATGTTGGGTATAAAAAAGTCGTAATTTCAAACAGCGAATACGTGCAGAGAGCCAGAATTTGGCTCCAAAATATGGCTCAGGCCTCGAAATTGAGATATTTTGAAAACTGCAGGGGATTTGGTGCAAAATGTGACCAAACGCTGCTTTCAGTACTTGGCATATGTTGGGTATAAAAAGTCATAATTCCAAACTGCGAATACGTGCAGAGAGCCAGAATTTGGCTCCAAAATATGGCTCAGGCCTCGAAATTGGGATATTTGGGATATTTTGAAAACTGCAGGTGAGTTTTTGCAAAATGTGACTCACTGCCGCTTTCAGTACTTGGCATATGTTGGGTATAAAAAGTCGTTATATCAAACTGCGAATACGTGCAGAGAGCCAGAATTTGGCACCAAAATATGGCTCAGGCCTCGAAATTGGGATATTTGGGATATTTTGAAAACTGCAGGGAGGTTTGGGTCAAATGTGACCAAACGCCGCTTTCAGTACTTGGCACATGTTGGGTATAAAAAGGCGTAATTTCAAACTGCGAATACGTGCAGAGAGCCAGAATTTGGCTCCAAAATATGGCTCAGGCCTCGAAATTGGGAAGTTTGGGATATTTTGTAAACTGCAGGGGGTTTGGGACAAATATGACCAAACGCCGCTTTCAGTACTTGGCATATGTTGGGTATAAAAATTCGTAATTTCAAACTGCGAATACGTGCAGAGAGCCAGAATTTGGCTCCAAAATATGGCTAAGGCCTCGAAATTGGGATGTTTGGGATATTTTGAAAACTGCAGGGGAGTTTTTTCAAAATGTGACTCACTGCCGGTTTCAGTACTTGGGATATGTTGGGTATAAAAATTCGTAATTTCAAACTGCGAATACGTGCAGAGAGCCAGAATTTGGCTCCAAAATATGGCTCAGGCCTCGAAATTGGGATATTTGGGATATTTTGCAAACTGCAGGGAGGTTTGGGACAAATGTTACCAAACGCCGCTTTCAGTACATGGCATATGTTGGGTATAAAAAGTCGTAATTTCAAACTGCGAATACGTGCAGAGAGCCAGAATTTGGCTCCAAAATATGGCTCAGGCCTCGAAATTGGGATGTTTGGGTTATTTTAAAAACTGCAGGGGAGTTTGGAACAAAATGACCAAATGCCACTTTCAGTACTTTGCATATGTTGGGTATAAAAAGTCGTAATTTCAAACTGCGAATACGTGCAGAGAGCCAGAATTTGCCTCCAAAATATGGCTCAGGCCTCGAAATTGGGAAGTTTGGGATATTTTGAAAATTGCAGGTGGGTTTGGGACAAATATGACCAAACGCCGCTTTCAGTTATTGGCATATGTTGGGTATAAAAAAGTCGCAATTTCAAACTGTGAATACGTGCAGAGAGCCAGAATTTGGCTCCAAAATATGGCTCAGGCCTCGAAATTGGGATGTTTGGGATATTTTGAAAACTGCAGTGAGGTTTGGGACAAATGTGACCCAACGGCGCTTTCAGTACTTCGCTTATGTTTGGTTTAAAAATGTCGTAATTTCAAACAGCGAATACGTGCAGAGAGCCATAATTTGGCTCCAAAATATGGCTCAGGCCTCGAAATTGGGATCTTTGGGATGTTTTGAAACTGCAGGGGAGTTTGTGCAAAATGTGACTCACTGCCGCTTTCATTACTTGGCATATGTTGGGTATAAAAAGTCGAAATATCACACTGCGAATACAAGCAAAGATCCAGAATTTGGCTCCAAAGTATGGCTCAGGCCTCGAAATTGGGATGTTTGGGATATTTTGAAAACTGCAGGGGAGTTTGTGCAAAATGTGACTCACTGCCTCTTTCTGTACTTGGCATATGTTGGGTATAAAAAGTCGTAATTTCAAACTGCGAATACACGCAGAGAGCCAGAATTTGGCTCCAAAATATTTCTCAGGCCTCGAGATTGGGATATTAGGGATATTTTGAAAACTGTAGGGGAGTTTGTGCAAAATGTGACTCACTGCCTCTTTCTGTACTTGGCATATGTTTCGTATAAAAAGTCGTAATTTCAAACTGCGAATACTCGCAGAGAGCCAGAATTTGGCTCCAAAATATGGCTCAGGCCTCGAAATTGGGATATTTGAGATATTTTGAAAACTGTAGGGGAGTTTGTGCAAAATGTGACTCACTGCCGTATTCAGTACTTGGCATATGTTGGGTATAAAAAGTCGCAATATCAAATTGCGAATACATGCAGAGAGCCAGAATTTGGCTCCAAAATATGGCTCAGGCCTCGAAATTGGGATATTTGGGATATTTTGCAAACTGCAGGGAGGTTTGGGACAAATGTGACCAAACGCCGCTTTCACTATTTCGCATATGTTGGATGTAAAAAAGTCGTAATTTCAAACTGCGAATACGTGCAGAGAGCCAGAATTTGGCTCCAAAATATAGCTCAGGCCTCGAAATTGGGATGTTTGGGATATTTTGAAAACTGCAGGGGAGTTTGTGCAAAATGTGACTCACTACTGCTTTCAGTACTTGGCATATGTTGGGTATAAAAAGTCGTAATATCAAACTGCAAATACGTGCAGAGAGCCAGAATTTGACTCCAATATATGGCTCAGGCCTCGGAATTGGGATGTTTGGGATATTTGGAAAACTGCAGGGGAGTTTGGGACAAATATGACCAAACGCCACTTTCAGTACTTGGCATATGTTGGGTGTTAAAAGTCGAAATATCAAACTGCGAATACGTGCAGAGAGCCAGAATTTGGCACTAAAATATGGCTCAGGCCTCGGAATTGGGATGTTTGGGATATTTTGAAAACTGCAGGGGAGTTTGTGAAAATGTGACTCACTGCTGCTTTCAGTACTTGGCATATGTTGGGTATAAAAAGTCGTATTTGCAAACTGCGAATACGTGCAGAGGGCCAGAATTTGGCTCCAAAATATGGCTCAGGCCTCGAAATTGGTATATTTGGGATATTTTGAAAACTGCAGGGAGGTTTGGGTCAAATGTGACCAAACGCCGCATTCAGTACTTGGCACATGTTGGGTATAAAAAGGCGTAATTTCAAACTGCGAATACGTGCAGAGAGCCAGAATTTGGCTCCAAAATATAGCTCAGGCCTCGAAATTGGGAAGTTTGGGATATTTTGTAAACTGCATGGGAGTTTGGGACAAAAATGACCAAACGCCACTTTCAGTACTTGGCATATGTTGGGTATAAAAATCATAATTTCAAACTGCAAATACGTGCAGAGGGCCAGAATTTGGCTCCAAAATATGGCTCAGGCCTCGAAATTGGGATATTTGGGATATTTTGAAAACTGAAGGTGAGTTTTTGCAAAATGTGACTCACTGCCGCTTTCAGCATTTGGCATATTTTGGGTACAAAAATTTGTAATTTCAAACTGCGAAAACGTGCATAGAGCCAGAATTTGGCTCCAAAATATGGCTCAGGCCTCGAAATTGGGAAGTTTGGGATATTTTGTAAACTGCAGGGGGTTTGGGACAAATATGACCAAACGCCGCTTTCTGTACTTGGAATATGTTGGGTATAAAAATTCGTAATTTCAAACTGCGAATACGTGCAGAGATCCAGAATTTGGCTCCAAAATATGGCTCAGGCCTCGAAATTGTGAAGTTTGGGATATTTTGTAAACTGCAGGGGGTTTGGGACAAATATGACCAAACGCCGCTTTCAGTACTTGGAATATGTTGGGTATAAAAAATCGTAATTTCAAACTGCTAATACGCGCAGAGAGCCAGAATTTGGCTCCAAAATATGGCTAAGGCCTCGAAATTGGGATGTTTGGGATATTTTAAAAACTGCAAGGGAGTTTTTTCAAAATGTGACTCACTGCCGGTTTCAGTACTTGGCATATGTTGGGTGTAAAAGTCGTAATTTTATACTGCGAATACGTGCAGAGAGCCAGAATTAGGCTCCAAAATATGGCTCAGGCCTCGAAATTGGGATGTTTGGGATATTTTGAAAACTGCAGGGGAGATTGGGACAAATGTGACCAAACGCCACTTTCAGTACTTGGCACATGTTGGGTATAAAAAAGTCGTAATTTCAAACAGCGAATACGTGCAGAGAGCCAGAATTTGGCTCCAAAATATGGCTCAGGCCTCGAAATTGAGATATTTTGAAAACTGCAGGGGATTTTGTGCAAAATGTGACCAAACGCTGCTTTCAGTACTTGGCATATGTTGGGTATAAAAAGTCATAATTTCAAACTGTGAATACGTGCAGAGAGCCTGAATTTGGCTCCAAAATATGGCTCAGGCCTCGAAATTGGAATATTTGGGATATTTTGAAAACTGCAGGTGAGTTTTTGCAAAATGTGACTCACTGCCGCTTTCAGTATTTGGCATATTTTGAGTATAAAAATTCGTAATTTCAAACTGCGAAAACGTGCATAGAGCCAGAATTTGGCTCCAAAATATGGCTCTGGCCTCAAAATTGGGATGTTTGGGGTATTTTGAAAATTTCAGGGGAGTTTTGGCAAAATGCGACTCACTGCCGCTTTCAGTACTTGGCATATGTTGGGTATAAAAAGTCGTAATTTCAAACTGCGAATACGTGCAGAGAGCAAGAATTTGGCTCCGAAATATGGCTCAGGCCTCGAAATTGGGAAGTTTGGGATATTTTGAAAACTGCAAGGGGGTTTGGGACAAATGTGACCAAACGCCGCTTTCAGTACTTGGCATATGTTGGGTATAAAAAGTCGCAATTTCAAACTGCAAATACGTGCAGAGAGCCAGAATTTGGCTCCAAAATATGGCTCAGGCCTTGAAATTGGGATGTTTGGGATATTTTGAAAACTATAGGGGAGTTTGTGCAAAATGTGACTCACTGCCGCTTTCAGTTCTTAGCATATGTTGGGTAAAAAAAAGTCGTAATATCAAACTACGAATACGTGTAGAGAGCCAGAATTTGGCTCCAAAATATGGCTCAGGCCTCGAAATTGAGATATTTTGGATATTTTGAAAACTGCAGGGAGGTTTGGGACAAATGTGACCAAACGCCGCTTTCAGTACTTGGCATATGTTGGGTATAAAAAGTCGTAATTTCAAACTGCGAATACGTGCAGAGAGCCAGAATTTGGCTCTAAAATATGGCTCAGGCCTCGAAATTGGGATATTTGGGATATTTTGAAAACTGCAGGGGAGTTTGTGCAAAATGTGACTAACTGCCACTTTCAGTACTTGGCATATGTTGGGTATAAAATGTCGAAATATCACACTGCGAATACGTGCAGAGAGAACGAATTTGGCTCCAAAATATGGCTCAGGCCTCGACATTCGGATGTTTGGTATATTTTGAAAACTGCAGGGAGGTTTGGGACAAATGTGACCAAACACTTCTTTCAGTACTTGGCATATGTTGGGTATAAAAAGTCGTAATTTCAAACTGCGAATACGTGCAGAGAGCCAGAATTTGGCTCCAAACTATGCCTCAGGCCTCGGTAATTGGGATGATTGGGATATTTTAAAAAACTGCAGGGGGGGGGGGTGTGGGACAAATATGACCAAACTCCGCTTTCAGTACTTGGCATATGTTCCGTATAAAAAGTCGTAATTTCAAACTGTGAATACGTGCAGAGAGCCAGAATTTGGCTCCAAAATATGGCTCAGGCCTCGAAATTGGGATATTTGGGATATTTTGCAAACTGCAGGGAGGTTTGGGACAAAAGTTACCAAACGCCGCTTTCAGTACATGGCATACGTTGGGTATAAAAAGTCGTAATTTCAAACTGCGAATACGTGCAGAGAGCCAGAATTTGGCTCCAAAATATGCCTCAGGCCTCGAAATTGGGATGTTTGGGATATTTTGTAAACTGCAGGGAGGTTTGGGACAAATGTGACCAAACGCCACTTTCAGTACTTGGCACATTTTGGGTATAAAAAGTCGTAATTTCATACTGCGAATATGAGCAGAGAGCTAGAATTTGGCTCCAAAATATGGCTCAGGCCTCGAAATTGGGATGTTTGGGTTATTTTAAAAACTGCAGGGGAGTTTGGAACAAAATGACCAAATGCCACTTTCAATACTTTGCATATGTTGGGTATAAAAAGTCGTAATTTCAAACTGCGAATACGTGCAGAGAGCCAGAATTTGGCTCCAAAATATGGCTCAGGCCTCGAAATTGGGATGTTTGGGTTATTTTAAAAACTGCAGGGGAGTTTGGAACAAAATGACCAAATGCCACTTTCAGTACTTTGCATATGTTGGGTATAAAAAGTCGTAATTTCAAACTGCGAATACGTGCAGAGAGCCAGAATTTGCCTCCAAAATATGGCTCAGGCCTCGAAATTGGGAAGTTTGGGATATTTTGAAAATTGCAGGTGGGTTTGGGACAAATATGACCAAACGCCGCTTTCAGTTCTTGGCATATGTTGGGTATAAAAAAGTCGCAATTTCAAACTGTGAATACGTGCAGAGAGCCAGAATTTGGCTCCAAAATATGGCTCAGGCCTCGAAATTGGGATGTTTGGGATATTTTGAAAACTGCAGTGAGGTTTGGGACAAATGTGACCCAACGGCGCTTTCAGTACTTCGCATATGTTTGGTTTAAAAATGTCGTAATTTCAAACAGCGAATACGTGCAGAGAGCCATAATTTGGCTCCAAAATATGGCTCAGGCCTCGAAATTGGGATCTTTGGGATGTTTTGAAAACTGCAGGGGAGTTTGTGCAAAATGTGACTCACTGCCGCTTTCATTACTTGGCATATGTTGGGTATAAAAAGTCGAAATATCACACTGCGAATACACGCAGAGAGCCAGAATTTGGCTCCAAAATATTTCTCAGGCCTCGAGATTGGGATATTAGGGATATTTTGAAAACTGTAGGGGAGTTTGTGCAAAATGTGACTCACTGCCTCTTTCTGTACTTGGCATATGTTTCGTATAAAAAGTCGTAATTTCAAACTGCGAATACTCGCAGAGAGCCAGAATTTGGCTCCAAAATATGGCTCAGGCCTCGAAATTGGGATATTTGAGATATTTTGAAAACTGTAGGGGAGTTTGTGCAAAATGTGACTCACTGCCGTATTCAGTACTTGGCATATGTTGGGTATAAAAAGTCGCAATATCAAATTGCGAATACATGCAGAGAGCCAGAATTTGGCTCCAAAATATGGCTCAGGCCTCGAAATTGGGATATTTGGGATATTTTGCAAACTGCAGGGAGGTTTGGGACAAATGTGACCAAACGCCGCTTTCACTATTTCGCATATGTTGGATGTAAAAAAGTCGTAATTTCAAACTGCGAATACGTGCAGAGAGCCAGAATTTGGCTCCAAAATATAGCTCAGGCCTCGAAATTGGGATGTTTGGGATATTTTGAAAACTGCAGTGGAGTTTGTGCAAAATGTGACTCACTACTGCTTTCAGTACTTGGCATATGTTGGGTATAAAAAGTCGTAATATCAAACTGCAAATACGTGCAGAGAGCCAGAATTTGACTCCAATATATGGCTCAGGCCTCGGAATTGGGATGTTTGGGATATTTGGAAAACTGCAGGGGAGTTTGGGACAAATATGACCAAACGCCACTTTCAGTACTTGGCATATGTTGGGTGTTAAAAGTCGAAATATCAAACTGCGAATACGTGCAGAGAGCCAGAATTTGGCACTAAAATATGGCTCAGGCCTCGGAATTGGGATGTTTGGGATATTTTGAAAACTGCAGGGGAGTTTGTGAAAATGTGACTCACTGCTGCTTTCAGTACTTGGCATATGTTGGGTATAAAAAGTCGTATTTGCAAACTGTGAATACGTGCAGAGGGCCAGAATTTGGCTCCAAAATATGGCTCAGGCCTCGAAATTGGTATATTTGGGATATTTTGAAAACTGCAGGGAGGTTTGGGTCAAATGTGACCAAACGCCGCATTCAGTACTTGGCACATGTTGGGTATAAAAAGGCGTAATTTCAAACTGCGAATACGTGCAGAGAGCCAGAATTTGGCTCCAAAATATAGCTCAGGCCTCGAAATTGGGAAGTTTGGGATATTTTGTAAACTGCATGGGAGTTTGGGACAAAAATGACCAAACGCAACTTTCAGTACTTGGCATATGTTGGGTATAAAAAGTCGTAATTTCAAACTGCGAATACGTGCAGAGAGCCAGAATTTGGCTCCAAAATATGGCTCAGGCCTCGAAATTGGGATGTTTGGGTTATTTTAAAAACTGCAGGGGAGTTTGGAACAAAATGACCAAATGCCACTTTCAGTACTTTGCATATGTTGGGTATAAAAAGTCGTAATTTCAAACTGCGAATACGTGCAGAGAGCCAGAATTTGCCTCCAAAATATGGCTCAGGCCTCGAAATTGGGAAGTTTGGGATATTTTGAAAATTGCAGGTGGGTTTGGGACAAATATGACCAAACGCCGCTTTCAGTTCTTGGCATATGTTGGGTATAAAAAAGTCGCAATTTCAAACTGTGAATACGTGCAGAGAGCCAGAATTTGGCTCCAAAATATGGCTCAGGCCTCGAAATTGGGATGTTTGGGATATTTTGAAAACTGCAGTGAGGTTTGGGACAAATGTGACCCAACGGCGCTTTCAGTACTTCGCATATGTTTGGTTTAAAAATGTCGTAATTTCAAACAGCGAATACGTGCAGAGAGCCATAATTTGGCTCCAAAATATGGCTCAGGCCTCGAAATTGGGATCTTTGGGATGTTTTGAAAACTGCAGGGGAGTTTGTGCAAAATGTGACTCACTGCCGCTTTCATTACTTGGCATATGTTGGGTATAAAAAGTCGAAATATCACAGTGCGAATACAAGCAGAGAGCCAGAATTTGGCTCCAAAATATTTCTCAGGCCTCGAGATTGGGATATTAGGGATATTTTGAAAACTGTAGGGGAGTTTGTGCAAAATGTGACTCACTGCCTCTTTCTGTACTTGGCATATGTTTCGTATAAAAAGTCGTAATTTCAAACTGCGAATACTCGCAGAGAGCCAGAATTTGGCTCCAAAATATGGCTCAGGCCTCGAAATTGGGATATTTGAGATATTTTGAAAACTGTAGGGGAGTTTGTGCAAAATGTGACTCACTGCCGTATTCAGTACTTGGCATATGTTGGGTATAAAAAGTCGCAATATCAAATTGCGAATACATGCAGAGAGCCAGAATTTGGCTCCAAAATATGGCTCAGGCCTCGAAATTGGGATATTTGGGATATTTTGCAAACTGCAGGGAGGTTTGGGACAAATGTGACCAAACGCCGCTTTCACTATTTCGCATATGTTGGATGTAAAAAAGTCGTAATTTCAAACTGCGAATACGTGCAGAGAGCCAGAATTTGGCTCCAAAATATAGCTCAGGCCTCGAAATTGGGATGTTTGGGATATTTTGAAAACTGCAGTGGAGTTTGTGCAAAATGTGACTCACTACTGCTTTCAGTACTTGGCATATGTTGGGTATAAAAAGTCGTAATATCAAACTGCAAATACGTGCAGAGAGCCAGAATTTGACTCCAATATATGGCTCAGGCCTCGGAATTGGGATGTTTGGGATATTTGGAAAACTGCAGGGGAGTTTGGGACAAATATGACCAAACGCCACTTTCAGTACTTGGCATATGTTGGGTGTTAAAAGTCGAAATATCAAACTGCGAATACGTGCAGAGAGCCAGAATTTGGCACTAAAATATGGCTCAGGCCTCGGAATTGGGATGTTTGGGATATTTTGAAAACTGCAGGGGAGTTTGTGAAAATGTGACTCACTGCTGCTTTCAGTACTTGGCATATGTTGGGTATAAAAAGTCGTATTTGCAAACTGTGAATACGTGCAGAGGGCCAGAATTTGGCTCCAAAATATGGCTCAGGCCTCGAAATTGGTATATTTGGGATATTTTGAAAACTGCAGGGAGGTTTGGGTCAAATGTGACCAAACGCCGCATTCAGTACTTGGCACATGTTGGGTATAAAAAGGCGTAATTTCAAACTGCGAATACGTGCAGAGAGCCAGAATTTGGCTCCAAAATATAGCTCAGGCCTCGAAATTGGGAAGTTTGGGATATTTTGTAAACTGCATGGGAGTTTGGGACAAAAATGACCAAACGCAACTTTCAGTACTTGGCATATGTTGGGTATAAAAAGTCATAATTTCAAACTGCAAATTCGTGCAGAGGGCCAGAATTTGGCTCCAAAATATGGCTCAGGCCTCGAAATTGGGATATTTGGGATATTTTGAAAACTGCAGGTGAGTTTTTGCAAAATGTGACTCACTGCCGCTTTCAGCATTTGGCATATTTTGGGTACAAAAATTTGTAATTTCAAACTGCGAAAACGTGCATAGAGCCAGAATTTGGCTCCAAAATATGGCTCAGGCCTCGAAATTGGGAAGTTTGGGATATTTTGTAAACTGCAGGGGGTTTGGGACAAATATGACCAAACGCCGCTTTCAGTACTTGGAATATGTTGGGTATAAAAATTCGTAATTTCAAACTGCGAATACGCGCAGAGAGCCAGAATTTGGCTCCAAAATATGGCTAAGGCCTCGAAATTGGGATGTTTGGGATATTTTAAAAACTGCAAGGGAGTTTTTTCAAAATGTGACTCACTGCCGGTTTCAGTACTTGGAATATGTTGGGTGTAAAAGTCGTAATTTCATACTGCGAATACGTGCAGAGAGCCAGAATTAGGCTCCAAAATATGGCTCAGGCCTCGAAATTGGGATGTTTGGGATATTTTGAACACTGCAGGGGAGATTGGGACAAATGTGACCAAACGCCACTTTCAGTACTTGGCACATGTTGGGTATAAAAAAGTCGTAATTTCAAACAGCGAATACGTGCAGAGAGCCAGAATTTGGCTCCAAAATATGGTTCAGGCCTCGAAATTAAGATATTTTGAAAACTGCAGGGGATTTTGTGCAAAATGTGACCAAACGCTGCTTTCAGTACTTGGCATATGTTGGGTATAAAAAGTCATAATTTCAAACTGTGAATACGTGCAGAGAGCCTGAATTTGGCTCCAAAATATGGCTCAGGCCTCGAAATTGGAATATTTGGGATATTTTGAAAACTGCAGGTGAGTTTTTGCAAAATGTGACTCACTGCCGCTTTCAGTATTTGGCATATTTTGAGTATAAAAATTCGTAATTTCAAACTGCGAAAACGTGCATAGAGCCAGAATTTGGCTCCAAAATATGGCTCTGGCCTCAAAATTTGGATGTTTGGGGTATTTTGAAAATTTCAGGGGAGTTTTGGCAAAATGCGACTCACTGCCGCTTTCAGTACTTGGCATATGTTGGGTATAAAAAGTCGTAATTTCAAACTGCGAATACGTGCAGAGAGCAAGAATTTGGCTCCGAAATATGGCTCAGGCCTCGAAATTGGGAAGTTTGGGATATTTTGAAAACTGCAAGGGGGTTTGGGACAAATGTGACCAAACGCCGCTTTCAGTACTTGGCATATGTTGGGTATAAAAAGTCGCAATTTCAAACTGCAAATACGTGCAGAGAGCCAGAATTTGGCTCCAAAATATGGCTCAGGCCTTGAAATTGGGATGTTTGGGATATTTTGAAAACTGTAGGGGAGTTTGTGCAAAATGTGACTCACTGCCGCTTTCAGTTCTTAGCATATGTTGGGTAAAAAAAAGTCGTAATATCAAACTGCGAATACGTGTAGAGAGCCAGAATTTGGCTCCAAAATATGGCTCAGGCCTCGAAATTGAGATATTTTGGATATTTTGAAAACTGCAGGGAGGTTTGGGACAAATGTGACCAAACGCCGCTTTCAGTACTTGGCATATGTTGGGTATAAAAAGTCGTAATTTCAAACTGCGAATACGTGCAGAGAGCCAGAATTTGGCTCTAAAATATGGCTCAGGCCTCGAAATTGGGATATTTGGGATATTTTGAAAACTGCAGGGGAGTTTGTGCAAAATGTGACTAACTGCCACTTTCAGTACTTGGCATATGTTGGGTATAAAATGTCGAAATATCACACTGCGAATACGTGCAGAGAGAACGAATTTGGCTCCAAAATATGGCTCAGGCCTCGACATTCGGATGTTTGGTATATTTTGAAAACTGCAGGGAGGTTTGGGACAAATGTGACCAAACACTTCTTTCAGTACTTGGCATATGTTGGGTATAAAAAGTCGTAATTTCAAACTGCGAATACGTGCAGAGAGCCAGAATTTGGCTCCAAACTATGCCTCAGGCCTCGGTAATTGGGATGATTGGGATATTTTTAAAAAACTGCAGGGGGGGGGGTGTGGGACAAATATGACCAAACTCCGCTTTCACTACTTGGCATATGTTCCGTATAAAAAGTCGTAATTTCAAACTGTGAATACGTGCAGAGAGCCAGAATTTGGCTCCAAAATATGGCTCAGGCCTCGAAATTGGGATATTTGGGATATTTTGCAAACTGCAGGGAGGTTTGGGACAAAAGTTACCAAACGCCGCTTTCAGTACATGGCATACGTTGGGTATAAAAAGTCGTAATTTCAAACTGCGAATACGTGCAGAGAGCCAGAATTTGGCTCCAAAATATGCCTCAGGCCTCGAAATTGGGATGTTTGGGATATTTTGTAAACTGCAGGGAGGTTTGGGACAAATGTGACCAAACGCCACTTTCAGTACCTGGCACATTTTGGGTATAAAAAGTCGTAATTTCATACTGCGAATATGAGCAGAGAGCTAGAATTTGGCTCCAAAATATGGCTCAGGCCTCGAAATTGGGATGTTTGGGTTATTTTAAAAACTGCAGGGGAGTTTGGAACAAAATGACCAAATGCCACTTTCAGTTCTTGGCATATGTTGGGTATAAAAAGTCGTAATTTCAAACTGCGAATACGTGCAGAGAGCCAGAATTTGCCTCCAAAATATGGCTCAGGCCTCGAAATTGGGAAGTTTGGGATATTTTGAAAATTGCAGGTTGGTTTGGGACAAATATGACCAAACGCCGCTTTCAGTTCTTGGCATATGTGGGGTATAAAAAAGTCGCAATTTCAAACAGTGAATACGTGCAGAGAGCCAGAATTTGGCTCCAAAATATGGCTTAGGCCTCGAAATTGGGATGTTTGGGATATTTTGAAAACTGCAGTGAGGTTTGGGACAAATGTGACCCAACGGCGCTTTCAGTACTTCGCATATATTTGGTTTAAAAATGTCGTAATTTCAAACAGCGAATACGTGCAGAGAGCCATAATTTGGCTCCAAAATATGGCTCAGGCCTCGAAATTGGGATCTTTGGGATGTTTTGAAAACTGCAGGGGAGTTTGTGCAAAATGTGACTCACTGCCGCTTTCATTACTTGGCATATGTTGGGTATAAAAAGTCGAAATATCACACTGCGAATACAAGCAAAGATCCAGAATTTGGCTCCAAAGTATGGCTCAGGCCTCGAAATTGGGATGTTTGGGATATTTTGAAAACTGCAGGGGAGTTTGTGCAAAATGTGACTCACTGCCTCTTTCTGTACTTGGCATATGTTTCGTATAAAAAGTCGTAATTTCAAACTGCGAATACTCGCAGAGAGCCAGAATTTGGCTCCAAAATATGGCTCAGGCCTCGAAATTGGGATATTTGAGATATTTTGAAAACTGTAGGGGAGTTTGTGCAAAATGTGACTCACTGCCGTATTCAGTACTTGGCATATGTTGGGTATAAAAAGTCGCAATATCAAATTGCGAATACATGCAGAGAGCCAGAATTTGGCTCCAAAATATGGCTCAGGCCTCGAAATTGGGATATTTGGGATATTTTGCAAACTGCAGGGAGGTTTGGGACAAATGTGACCAAACGCCGCTTTCACTATTTCGCATATGTTGGATGTAAAAAAGTCGTAATTTTAAACTGCGAATACGTGCAGAGAGCCAGAATTTGGCTCCAAAATATAGCTCAGGCCTCGAAATTGGGATGTTTGGGATATTTTGAAAACTGCAGGGGAGTTTGTGCAAAATGTGACTCACTACTGCTTTCAGTACTTGGCATATGTTGGGTATAAAAAGTCGTAATATCAAACTGCAAATACGTGCAGAGAGCCAGAATTTGACTCCAATATATGGCTCAGGCCTCGGAATTGGGATGTTTGGGATATTTGGAAAACTGCAGGGGAGTTTGGGACAAATATGACCAAACGCCACTTTCAGTACTTGGCATATGTTGGGTGTTAAAAGTCGAAATATCAAACTGCGAATACGTGCAGAGAGCCAGAATTTGGCACTAAAATATGGCTCAGGCCTCGGAATTGGGATGTTTGGGATATTTTGAAAACTGCAGGGGAGTTTGTGAAAATGTGACTCACTGCTGCTTTCAGTACTTGGCATATGTTGGGTATAAAAAGTCGTACTTGCAAACTGCGAATACGTGCAGAGGGCCAGAATTTGGCTCCAAAATATGGCTCAGGCCTCGAAATTGGTATATTTGGGATATTTTGAAAACTGCAGGGAGGTTTGGGTCAAATGTGACCAAACGCCGCATTCAGTACTTGGCACATGTTGGGTATAAAAAGGCGTAATTTCAAACTGCAAATACGTGCAGAGGGCCAGAATTTGGCTCCAAAATATGGCTCAGGCCTCGAAATTGGGATATTTGGGATATTTTGAAAACTGCAGGTGAGTTTTTGCAAAATGTGACTCACTGCCGCTTTCAGCATTTGGCATATTTTGGGTACAAAAATTTGTAATTTCAAACTGCGAAAACGTGCATAGATCCAGAATTTGGCTCCAAAATATGGCTCAGGCCTCGAAATTGGGAAGTTTGGGATATTTTGTAAACTGCAGGGGGTTTGGGACAAATATGACCAAACGCCGCTTTCAGTACTTGGCATATGTTGGGTATAAAAAATCGTAATTTCAAACTGCGAATACGCGCAGAGAGCCAGAATTTGGCTCCAAAATATGGCTAAGGCCTCGAAATTGGGATGTTTGGGATATTTTAAAAACTGCAAGGGAGTTTTTTCAAAATGTGACTCACTGCCGGTTTCAGTACTTGGCATATGTTGGGTGTAAAAGTCGTAATTTCATACTGCGAATACGTGCAGAGAGCCAGAATTAGGCTCCAAAATATGGCTCAGGCCTCGAAATTGGGATGTTTGGGATATTTTGAAAACTGCAGGGGAGATTAGGACAAATGTGACCAAACGCCACTTTCAGTACTTGGCACATGTTGGGTATAAAAAAGTCGTAATTTCAAACAGCGAATACGTGCAGAGAGCCAGAATTTGGCTCCAAAATATGGCTCAGGCCTCGAAATTGAGATATTTTGAAAACTGCAGGGGATTTTGTGCAAAATGTGACCAAACGCTGCTTTCAGTACTTGGCATATGTTGGGTATAAAAAGTCATAATTTCAAACTGTGAATACGTGCAGAGAGCCTGAATTTGGCTCCAAAATATGGCTCAGGCCTCGAAATTGGAATATTTGGGATATTTTGAAAACTGCAGGTGAGTTTTTGCAAAATGTGACTCACTGCCGCTTTCAGTATTTGGCATATTTTGAGTATAAAAATTCGTAATTTCAAACTGCGAAAACGTGCATAGAGACAGAATTTGGCTCCAAAATATGGCTCTGGCCTCAAAATTGGGATGTTTGGGGTATTTTGAAAATTTCAGGGGAGTTTTGGCAAAATGCGACTCACTGCCGCTTTCAGTACTTGGCATATGTTGGGTATAAAAAGTCGTAATTTCAAACTGCGAATACGTGCAGAGAGCAAGAATTTGGCTCCGAAATATGGCTCAGGCCTCGAAATTGGGAAGTTTGGGATATTTTGAAAACTGCAAGGGGGTTTGGGACAAATGTGACCAAACGCCGCTTTCAGTACTTGGCATATGTTGGGTATAAAAAGTCGCAATTTCAAACTGCGAATACGTGCAGAGAGCCAGAATTTGGCTCCAAAATATGGCTCAGGCCTTGAAATTGGGATGTTTGGGATATTTTGAAAACTGTTGGGGAGTTTGTGCAAAATGTGACTCACTGCCGCTTTCAGTTCTTAGCATATGTTGGGTAAAAAAAAGTCGTAATATCAAACTGCGAATACGTGTAGAGAGCCAGAATTTGGCTCCAAAATATGGCTCAGGCCTCGAAATTGAGATATTTTTGATATTTTGAAAACTGCAGGGAGGTTTGGGACAAATGTGACCAAACGCCGCTTTCAGTACTTGGCATATGTTGGGTATAAAAAGTCGTAATTTCAAACTGCGAATACGTGCAGAGAGCCAGAATTTGGCTCTAAAATATGGCTCAGGCCTCGAAATTGGGATATTTGGGATATTTTGAAAACTGCAGGGGAGTTTGTGCAAAATGTGACTAACTGCAACTTTCAGTACTTGGCATATGTTGGGTATAAAATGTCGAAATATCACACTGCGAATACGTGCAGAGAGAACGAATTTGGCTCCAAAATATGGCTCAGGCCTCGACATTCGGATGTTTGGTATATTTTGAAAACTGCAGGGAGGTTTGGGACAAATGTGACCAAACACTTCTTTCAGTACTTGGCATATGTTGGGTATAAAAAGTCGTAATTTCAAACTGCGAATACGTGCAGAGAGCCAGAATTTGGCTCCAAACTATGCCTCAGGCCTCGGTAATTGGGATGATTGGGATATTTTAAAAAACTGCAGGGGGGGGGTGTGGGACAAATATGACCAAACTCCGCTTTCAGTACTTGGCATATGTTCCGTATAAAAAGTCGTAATTTCAAACTGTGAATACGTGCAGAGAGCCAGAATTTGGCTCCAAAATATGGCTCAGGCCTCGAAATTGGGATATTTGGGATATTTTGCAAACTGCAGGGAGGTTTGGGACAAAAGTTACCAAACGCCGCTTTCAGTACATGGCATACGTTGGGTATAAAAAGTCGTAATTTCAAACTGCGAATACGTGCAGAGAGCCAGAATTTTGCTCCAAAATATGCCTCAGGCCTCGAAATTGGGATGTTTGGGATATTTTGTAAACTGCAGGGAGGTTTGGGACAAATGTGACCAAACGCCACTTTCAGTACTTGGCACATTTTGGGTATAAAAAGTCGTAATTTCATACTGCGAATAGGAGCAGAGAGCTAGAATTTGGCTCCAAACTATGGTTCAGGCCTCGAAATTGGGAAGATGGGATATTTTAAAAACTGCAGGGGTGTTTGGGACAAATGTGACCAAATGCCGCTTTCAGTACTTGGCATATGTTGGGTGTAAAAGTCGTAATTTCATACTGCGAATACGTGCAGAGAGCCAGAATTAGGCTCCAAAATATGGCTCAGGCCTCGAAATTGGGATGTTTGGGATATTTTGAAAACTGCAGGGGAGATTGGGACAAATGTGACCAAACGCCACTTTCAGTACTTGGCACATGTTGGGTATAAAAAAGTCGTAATTTCAAACAGCGAATACGTGCAGAGAGCCAGAATTTGGCTCCAAAATATGGCTCAGGCCTCGAAATTGAGATATTTTGAAAACTGCAGGGGATTTTGTGCAAAATGTGACCAAACGCTGCTTTCAGTACTTGGCATATGTTGGGTATAAAAAGTCATAATTTCAAACTGTGAATACGTGCAGAGAGCCTGAATTTGGCTCCAAAATATGGCTCAGGCCTCGAAATTGGAATATTTGGGATATTTTGAAAACTGCAGGTGAGTTTTTGCAAAATGTGACTCACTGCCGCTTTCAGTATTTGGCATATTTTGGGTATAAAAATTCGTAATTTCAAACTGCGAAAACGTGCATAGAGCCAGAATTTGGCTCCGAAATATGGCTCTGGCCTCAAAATTGGGATGTTTGGGGTATTTTGAAAATTTCAGGGGTGTTTTGGCAAAATGTGACTCACTGCCGCTTTCAGTACTTGGCATATGTTGGGTATAAAAAGTCGTTATATCAAACTGCGAATACGTACAGAGAGCCAGAATTTGGCACCAAAATATGGCTCATGCCTCGAAATTGGTATATTTGGGATATTTTGAAAACTGCAGGGAGGTTTGGGTCAAATGTGACCAAACGCCGCATTCAGTACTTGGCACATGTTGGGTATAAAAAGGCGTAATTTCAAACTGCGAATAAGTGCAGAGATCCAGAATTTGGCTCCAAAATATGGCTCAGGCCTCGAAATTGGGAAGTTTGGGATATTTTGTAAACTGCAGGGGGTTTGGGACAAATATGACCAAACGCCGCTTCCAGTACTTGGCATATGTTGGGTATAAAAATTCGTAATTTCAAACTGCGAATACGCGCAGAGAGCCAGAATTTGGCTCCAAAATATGGCTAATGCCTCGAAATTGGGATGTTTGGGATATTTTGAAAACTGCAAGGGAGTTTTTTCAAAATGTGACTCACTGCCGGTGTCAGTACTTGGCATATGTTGGGTGTAAAAGTCGTAATTTCATACTGCGAATACGTGCAGAGAGCCAGAATTAGGCTCCAAAATATGGCTCAGGCCTCGAAATTGGGATGTTTGGGATATTTTGAAAACTGCAGGGGAGATTGGGACAAATGTGACCAAACGCCACTTTCAGTACTTGGCACATGTTGGGTATAAAAAGTCGTAATTTCAAACTGCGAATACGTGCAGAGAGCCAGAATTTGGCTCCAAAATATGGCTCAGGCCTCGAAATTGAGATATTTTGAAAACTGCAGGGGATTTTGTGCAAATGTGACCAAACGCTGCTTTCAGTACTTGGCATATGTTGGGTATAAAAAGTCATAATTTCAAACTGTGAATACGTGCAGAGAGCCTGAATTTGGCTCCAAAATATGGCTCAGGCCTCGAAATTGGGATATTTGGGATATTTTGAAAACTGCAGGTGAGTTTTTGCAAAATGTGACTCACTGCCGCTTTCAGTACTTGGCATATGTTGGGTATAAAAAGTCATAATTTCAAACTGTGAATACGTGCAGAGAACCTGAATTTGGCTCCAAAATATGGCTCAGGCCTTGAAATTGGGATGTTTGGGATATTTTGAAAACTGCAGGGGAGTTTGTGCAAAATGTGACTCACTGCCGCTTTCAGTTCTTAGCATATGTTGGGTAAAAAAAAGTCGTAATATCAAACTGCGAATACGTGTAGAGAGCCAGAATTTGGCTCCAAAATATGGCTCAGGCCTCGAAATTGAGATATTTTGGATATTTTGAAAACTGCAGGGAGGTTTGGGACAAATGTGACCAAACGCCGCTTTCAGTACTTGGCATATGTTGGGTATAAAAAGTCGTAATTTCAAACTGCGAATACGTGCAGAGAGCCAGAATTTGGCTCTAAAATATGGCTCAGGCCTCGAAATTGGGATATTTGGGATATTTTGAAAACTGCAGGGGAGTTTGTGCAAAATGTGACTAACTGCCACTTTCAGTACTTGGCATATGTTGGGTATAAAATGTCGAAATATCACACTGCGAATACGTGCAGAGAGAATGAATTTGGCTCCAAAATATGGCTCAGGCCTCGACATTCGGATGTTTGGTATATTTTGAAAACTGCAGGGAGGTTTGGGACAAATGTGACCAAACACTTCTTTCAGTACTTGGCATATGTTGGGTATAAAAAGTCGTAATTTCAAACTGCGAATACGTGCAGAGAGCCAGAATTTGGCTCCAAACTATGCCTCAGGCCTCTGTAATTGGGATGATTGGGATATTTTAAAAAACTGCAGGGGGGGTGTGGGACAAATGTGACCAAACGCCACTTTCAGTACTGGGCACATTTTGGGTATAAAAAGTTGTAATTTCATACTGCGAATACGAGCAGAGAGCTAGAATTTGGCTCCAAAATATGGCTCAGGCCTCGAAATTGGGAAGTTTGGGATATTTTGTAAACTGCAGGGGGTTTGGGACAAATATGACCAAACGCCGCTTTCAGTACTTGGCATATGTTGGTTATAAAAATTCGTAATTTCAAACTGTGAATACGTGCAGAGAACCAGAATTTGGCTACAAAATATGGCTAAGGCCTCGAAATTGGGATGTTTGGGATATTTTGAAAATTGCAGGGGAGTTTTTTCAAAATGTGACTCACTGCCGGTTTCAGTACTTGGCATATGTTGGGTATAAAAAGTCGTAATTTCAAACTGCGAATACGTGCAGAGAGCCAGAATTTGGCTCCAAAATATGGCTCAGGCCTCGAAATTGGGATATTTTGCAAACTGCAGGGAGGTTTGGGACAAATGTTACCAAACGCCGCTTTCAGTACATGGCATATGTTGGGTATAAAAAGTCGTAATTTCAAACTGCGAATACGTGCAGAGAGCCAGAATTTGGCTCCAAAATATGGCTCAGGCCTCGAAATTGGGATATTTGGGATATTTTGCAAACTGCAGGGAGGTTTGGGACAAATGTTACCAAACGCCGCTTTCAGTACATGGCATATGTTGGGTATAAAAAGTCGTAATTTCAAACTGCGAATACGTGCAGAGAGCCAGAATTTGGCTCCAAAATATGGCTCAGGCCTCGAAATTGGGATTTTTGGGTTATTTTAAAAACTGCAGGGGAGTTTGGAACAAAATGACCAAATGCCACTTTCAGTACTTTGCATATGTTGGGTATAAAAAGTCGTAATTTCAAATTGCGAATACGTGCAGAGAGCCAGAATTTGCCTCCAAAATATGGCTCAGGCCTCGAAATTGGGAAGTTTGGGATATTTTGAAAATTGCAGGGGGGTTTGGGACAAATATGACCAAACGCCGCTTTCAGTTCTTGGCATATGTTGGGTATAAAAAAGTCGCAATTTCAAACTGTGAATACGTGCAGAGAGCCAGAATTTGGCTCCAAAATATGGCTCAGGCCTCGAAATTGTGATATTTTGAAAACTGCAGGGGATTTTGTGCAAAATGTGACCAAACGCTGCTTTCAGTACTTGGCATATGTTGGGTATAAAAAGTCATAATTTCAAACGGTGAATACGTGCAGAGATCCTGAATTTGGCTCCAAAATATGGCTCAGGCCTCGAAATTGGGATATTTGGGATATTTTGAAAACTGCAGGTGAGTTTTTGCAAAATGTGACTCACTGCCGCTTTCAGTATTTGGCATATTTTGGGTATAAAAATTCGTAATTTCAAACTGCGAAAACGTGCATAGAGCCAGAATTTGGCTCCAAAATATGGCTGTGGCCTCAAAATTGGGATGTTTGGGGTATTTTGAAAATTTCAGGGGAGTTTTGGCAAAATGTGACTCACTGCCGCTTTCAGTACTTGGCATATGTTGGGTATAAAAAGTCGTTATATCAAACTGCGAATACGTGCAGAGAGCCCGAATTTGGCACCAAAATATGGCTCAGGCGACGAAATTGGGATATTTGGGATATTTTGAAAACTGCAGGGAGGTTTGGGTCAAATGTGACCAAACGCCGCTTTCAGGACTTGGCATATGTTGGGTATAAAAATTCGTAATTTCAAACTGCGAATACGTGCAGAGAGCCAGAATTTGGCTCCAAAATATGGCTAAGGCCTCGAAATTGGGATGTTTGGGATATTTTGAAAACTGCAGGGGAGTTTTTTCAAAATGTGACTCACTGCCGGTTTCAGTACTTGGCATATGTTGGGTATAAAAAGTCGTAATTTCAAACTGCGAATACGTGCAGAGAGCCAGAATTTGGCTCCAAAATATGGCTCAGGCCTCGAAATTGGGATATTTTGCAAACTGCAGGGAGGTTTGGGACAAATGTTACCAAACGCCGCTTTCAGTACATGGCATATGTTGGGTATAAAAAGTCGTAATTTCAAACTGCGAATACGTGCAGAGCCAGAATTTGGCTCCAAAATATGGCTCAGGCCTCGAAATTGGGATATTTGGGATATTTTGCAAACTGCAGGGAGGTTTGGGACAAATGTTACCAAATGCCGCTTTCAGTACATGGCATATGTTGGGTATAAAAAGTCGTAATTTCAAACTGCGAATACGTGCAGAGAGTCAGAATTTGGCTCCAAAATATGTCTCAGGAGTCGAAATTGGGATGTTTGGGATGTTTTGAAAATTGCAGGGGGGTTTGGGACAAATATGACCAAACGCCGCTTTCAGTTCTTGGCATATGTTGGGTATAAAAAAGTCGCAATTTCAAACTGTGAATACGTGCAGAGAGCCAGAATTTGGCTCCAAAATATGGCTCAGGCCTCGAAATTGGGATGTTTGGGATGTTTTGAAAACTGCAGGGGAGTTTGTGCAAAATGTGACTCACTGCCGCTTTCATTACTTGGCATATGTTGGGTATAAAAAGTCGAAATATCACACTGCGAATACATGCAAAGGTCCAGAATTTGGCTCCAAAGTATGGCTCAGGCCTCGAAATTGGGATGTTTGGGATATTTTGAAAACTGCAGGGGAGTTTGTGCAAAATGTGACTCACTGCCTATTTCTGTACTTGGCATATGTTGGGTATAAAAAGTCGTAATTTCAAACTGCGAATACACGCAGAGAGCCAGAATTTGGCTCCAAAATATTTCTCAGGCCTCGAGATTGGGATATTAGGGATATTTTGAAAACTGTAGGGGAGTTTGTGCAAAATGTGACTCACTGCCTCTTTGTGTACTTGGCATATGTTTCGTATAAAAAGTCGTAATTTCAAACTGCGAATACGCGCAGAGAGCCAGAATTTGGCTCCAAAATATGGCTCAGGCCTCGAAATTGGGATATTTGAGATATTTTGAAAACTGTAGGGGAGTTTGTGCAAAATGTGACTCACTGCCCCTTTCTGTACTTGGCATATGTTGGGTATAAAAAGTAGCAATTTCAAACTGCGAATACGTGCATAGAGCCAGAATTTGCCTCCAACATATGGCTCAGGCCTCGAAATTGGGAAGTTTGGGATATTTTGAAAATTGCAGGGGGGTTTGGGACAAATATGACCAAACGCCGCTTTCAGTTCTTGGCATATGTTGGGTATAAAAAAGTCGCAATTTCAAACTGTGAATACGTGCAGAGAGCCAGAATTTGGCTCCAAAATATGGCTCAGGCTTCTAAATTGGGATGTTTGGGATATTTTGAAACCTGCAGGGGAGTTTGTGCAAAATGTGACTCACTGCCGTATTCAGTATTTGTCATATGTTGGGTATAAAAAGTCGCAATATCAAATTGCGAATACGTGCAGAGAGCCAGAATTTGGCTCCAAAATATGGCTCAGGCCTCGAAATTGGGATATTTGGGATATTTTGCAAACTGCAGGGAGGTTTGGGACAAATGTGACCAAACGCCGCTTTCACTACTTCGCATATGTTGGATGTAAAAAAGTCGTAATTTCAAACTGCGAATACGTGCAGAGAGCCAGAATTTGGCTCCAAAATATAGCTCAGGCCTCGAAATTGGGATGTTTGGGATATTTTGAAAACTGCAGGTGAGTTTTTGCAAAATGTGACTCACCGCTGCTTTCAGTATTTGGCATATTTTGGGTATAAAAATTCGTAATTTCAAACTGCGAAAACGTGCATAGAGCCAGAATTTGGCTCCAAAATATGGCTCTGGCCTCAAAATTGGGATGTTTGGTGTATTTTGAAAATTTCAGGGGAGTTTTGGCAAAATGTGACTCACTGCCACTTTCAGTACTTGGCATATGTTGGGTATAAAAAATCGTTATATCAAACTGCGAATACGTGCAGAGAGCCCGAATTTGGCACCAAAATATGGCTCAGGCCACGAAATTGGGATATTTGGGATATTTTGAAAACTGCAGGGAGGTTTGGGTCAAATGTGACCAAACGCCGCTTTCAGTACTTTGCATATGTTGGGTATAAAAAGGCGTAATTTCAAACTGCGAATACGTGCAGAGAGCCAGAATTTGGCTCCAAAATATGGCTCAGGCCTCGAAATTGGGAAGTTTGGGATATTTTGTAAACTGCAGGGGGTTTGGGACAAATATGACCAAACGCCGCTTTCATTACTTGGCATATGGGTATAAAAATTCGTAATTTCAAACTGCGAATACGTGCAGAGAGCCAGAATTTGGCTCCAAAATATGGCTAAGGCCTCGAAATTGGGATGTTTGGGATATTTTGAAAACTGCAGGGGAGTTTTTTCAAAATGTGACTCACTACCGGTTTCAGTACTTGGCATATGTTGGGTATAAAAAGTCGTAATATCAAACTGCAAATACGTGCAGAGAGCCAGAATTTGACTCCAATATATGGCTCAGGCCTCGGAATTGGGATGTTTGGGATATTTTGAAAACTGCAAGGGAGTTTTTTCAAAATGTGACTCACTGCCGGTGTCAGTACTTGGCATATGTTGGGTGTAAAAGTCGTAATTTCATACTGCGAATACGTGCAGAGAGCCAGAATTAGGCTCCAAAATATGGCTCAGGCCTCGAAATTGGGATGTTTGGGATATTTTGAAAACTGCAGGGGAGATTGGGACAAATGTGACCAAACGCCACTTTCAGTACTTGGCACATGTTGGGTATAAAAAGTCGTAATTTCAAACTGCGAATACGTGCAGAGAGCCAGAATTTGGCTCCAAAATATGGCTCAGGCCTCGAAATTGAGATATTTTGAAAACTGCAGGGGATTTTGTGCAAATGTGACCAAACGCTGCTTTCAGTACTTGGCATATGTTGGGTATAAAATGTCATAATTTCAAACTGTGAATACGTGCAGAGAGCCTGAATTTGGCTCCAAAATATGGCTCAGGCCTCGAAATTGGGATATTTGGGATATTTTGAAAACTGCAGGTGAGTTTTTGCAAAATGTGACTCACTGCCGCTTTCAGTACTTGGCATATGTTGGGTATAAAAAGTCATAATTTCAAACTGTGAATACGTGCAGAGAGCCTGAATTTGGCTCCAAAATATGGCTCAGGCCTTGAAATTGGGATGTTTGGGATATTTTGAAAACTGCAGGGGAGTTTGTGCAAAATGTGACTCACTGCCGCTTTCAGTTCTTAGCATATGTTGGGTAAAAAAAAACCGTAATATCAAACTGCGAATACGTGTAGAGAGCCAGAATTTGGCTCCAAAATATGGCTCAGGCCTCGAAATTGAGATATTTTGGATATTTTGAAAACTGCAGGGAGGTTTGGGACAAATGTGACCAAACGCCGCTTTCAGTACTTGGCATATGTTGGGTATAAAAATTCGTAATTTCAAACTGCGAATACGTGCAGAGAGCCAGAATTTGGCTCTAAAATATGGCTCAGGCCTCGAAATTGGGATATTTGGGATATTTTGAAAACTGCAGGGGAGTTTGTGCAAAATGTGACTAACTGCCACTTTCAGTACTTGGCATATGTTGGGTATAAAATGTCGAAATATCACACTGCGAATACGTGCAGAGAGAATGAATTTGGCTCCAAAATATGGCTCAGGCCTCGACATTCGGATGTTTAGTATATTTTGAAAACTGCAGGGAGGTTTGGGACAAATGTGACCAAACACTTCTTTCAGTACTTGGCATATGTTGGGTATAAAAAGTCGTAATTTCAAACTGCGAATACGTGCAGAGAGCCAGAATTTGGCTCCAAACTATGCCTCAGGCCTCTGTAATTGGGATGATTGGGATATTTTAAAAAACTGCAGGGGGGGTGTGGGACAAATGTGACCAAACGCCACTTTCAGTACTGGGCACATTTTGGGTATAAAAAGTTGTAATTTCATACTGCGAATACGAGCAGAGAGCTAGAATTTGGCTCCAAAATATGGCTCAGGCCTCGAAATTGGGAAGTTTGGGATATTTTGTAAACTGCAGGGGGTTTGGGACAAATATGACCAAACGCCGCTTTCAGTACTTGGCATATGTTGGTTATAAAAATTCGTAATTTCAAACTGCGAATACGTGCAGAGAACCAGAATTTGGCTACAAAATATGGCTAAGGCCTCGAAATTGGGATGTTTGGGATATTTTGAAAATTGCAGGGGAGTTTTTTCAAAATGTGACTCACTGCCGGTTTCAGTACTTGGCATATGTTGGGTATAAAAAGTCGTAATTTCAAACTGCGAATACGTGCAGAGAGCCAGAATTTGGCTCCAAAATATGGCTCAGGCCTCGAAATTGGGATATTTTGCAAACTGCAGGGAGGTTTGGGACAAATGTTACCAAACGCCGCTTTCAGTACATGGCATATGTTGGGTATAAAAAGTCGTAATTTCAAACTGCGAATACGTGCAGAGAGCCAGAATTTGGCTCAAAAATATGGCTCAGGCCTCGAAATTGGGATATTTGGGATATTTTGCAAACTGCAGGGAGGTTTGGGACAAATGTTACCAAACGCCGCTTTCAGTACATGGCATATGTTGGGTATAAAAAGTCGTAATTTCAAACTGCGAATACGTGCAGAGAGCCAGAATTTGGCTCCAAAATATGGCTCAGGCCTCGAAATTGGGATTTTTGGGTTATTTTAAAAACTGCAGGGGAGTTTGGAACAAAATGACCAAATGCCACTTTCAGTACTTTGCATATGTTGGGTATAAAAAGTCGTAATTTCAAATTGCGAATACGTGCAGAGAGCCAGAATTTGCCTCCAAAATATGGCTCAGGCCTCGAAATTGGGAAGTTTGGGATATTTTGAAAATTGCAGGGGGGTTTGGGACAAATATGACCAAACGCCGCTTTCAGTTCTTGGCATATGTTGGGTATAAAAAAGTCGCAATTTCAAACTGTGAATACGTGCAGAGAGCCAGAATTTGGCTCCAAAATATGGCTCAGGCCTCGAAATTGTGATATTTTGAAAACTGCAGGGGATTTTGTGCAAAATGTGACCAAACGCTGCTTTCAGTACTTGGCATATGTTGGGTATAAAAAGTCATAATTTCAAACGGTGAATACGTGCAGAGATCCTGAATTTGGCTCCAAAATATGGCTCAGGCCTCGAAATTGGGATATTTGGGATATTTTGAAAACTGCAGGTGAGTTTTTGCAAAATGTGACTCACTGCCGCTTTCAGTATTTGGCATATTTTGGGTATAAAAATTCGTAATTTCAAACTGCGAAAACGTGCATAGAGCCAGAATTTGGCTCCAAAATATGGCTGTGGCCTCAAAATTGGGATGTTTGGGGTATTTTGAAAATTTCAGGGGAGTTTTGGCAAAATGTGACTCACTGCCGCTTTCAGTACTTGGCATATGTTGGGTATAAAAAGTCGTTATATCAAACTGCGAATACGTGCAGAGAGCCCGAATTTGGCACCAAAATATGGCTCAGGCCACGAAATTGGGATATTTGGGATATTTTTAAAACTGCAGGGAGGTTTGGGTCAAATGTGACCAAACGCCGCTTTCAGGACTTGGCATATGTTGGGTATAAAAATTCGTAATTTCAAACTGCGAATACGTGCAGAGAGCCAGAATTTGGCTCCAAAATATGGCTAAGGCCTCGAAATTGGGATGTTTGGGATATTTTGAAAACTGCAGGGGAGTTTTTTCAAAATGTGACTCACTGCCGGTTTCAGTACTTGGCATATGTTGGGTATAAAAAGTCGTAATTTCAAACTGCGAATACGTGCAGAGAGCCAGAATTTGGCTCCAAAATATGGCTCAGGCCTCGAAATTGGGATATTTTGCAAACTGCAGGGAGGTTTGGGACAAATGTTACCAAACGCCGCTTTCAGTACATGGCATATGTTGGGTATAAAAAGTCGTAATTTCAAACTGCGAATACGTGCAGAGCCAGAATTTGGCTCCAAAATATGGCTCAGGCCTCGAAATTGGGATATTTGGGATATTTTGCAAACTGCAGGGAGGTTTGGGACAAATGTTACCAAATGCCGCTTTCAGTACATGGCATATGTTGGGTATAAAAAGTCGTAATTTCAAACTGCGAATACGTGCAGAGAGTCAGAATTTGGCTCCAAAATATGTCTCAGGCCTCGAAATTGGGATGTTTGGGTTATTTTAAAAACTGCAGGCGAGTTTGGAACAAAATGACCAAATGCCACTTTCAGTACTTTGCATATGTTGGGTATAAAAAGTCGTAATTTCAAACTGCGAATACGTGCAGAGAGCCAGAATTTGCCTCCAAAATATGGCTCAGGCCTCGAAATTGGGAAGTTTGGGATATTTTGAAAATTGCAGGGGGGTTTGGGACAAATATGACCAAACGCCGCTTTCAGTTCTTGGCATATGTTGGGTATAAAAAAGTCGCAATTTCAAACTGTGAATACGTGCAGAGAGCCAGAATTTGGCTCCAAAATATGGCTCAGGCCTCGAAATTGGGATGTTTGGGATGTTTTGAAAACTGCAGGGGAGTTTGTGCAAAATGTGACTCACTGCCGCTTTCATTACTTGGCATATGTTGGGTATAAAAAGTCGAAATATCACACTGCGAATACATGCAAAGGTCCAGAATTTGGCTCCAAAGTATGGCTCAGGCCTCGAAATTGGGATGTTTGGGATATTTTGAAAACTGCAGGGGAGTTTGTGCAAAATGTGACTCACTGCCTATATCTGTACTTGGCATATGTTGGGTATAAAAAGTCGTAATTTCAAACTGCGAATACACGCAGAGAGCCAGAATTTGGCTCCAAAATATTTCTCAGGCCTCGAGATTGGGATATTAGGGATATTTTGAAAACTGTAGGGGAGTTTGTGCAAAATGTGACTCACTGCCTCTTTGTGTACTTGGCATATGTTTCGTATAAAAAGTCGTAATTTCAAACTGCGAATACGCGCAGAGAGCCAGAATTTGGCTCCAAAATATGGCTCAGGCCTCGAAATTGGGATATTTGAGATATTTTGAAAACTGTAGGGGAGATTGTGCAAAATGTGACTCACTGCCCCTTTCTGTACTTGGCATATGTTGGGTATAAAAAGTAGCAATTTCAAACTGCGAATACGTGCATAGAGCCAGAATTTGCCTCCAACATATGGCTCAGGCCTCGAAATTGGGAAGTTTGGGATATTTTGAAAATTGCAGGGGGGTTTGGGACAAATATGACCAAACGCCGCTTTCAGTTCTTGGCATATGTTGGGTATAAAAAAGTCGCAATTTCAAACTGTGAATACGTGCAGAGAGCCAGAATTTGGCTCCAAAATATGGCTCAGGCTTCTAAATTGGGATGTTTGGGATATTTTGAAACCTGCAGGGGAGTTTGTGCAAAATGTGACTCACTGCCGTATTCAGTATTTGTCATATGTTGGGTATAAAAAGTCGCAATATCAAATTGCGAATACGTGCAGAGAGCCAGAATTTGGCTCCAAAATATGGCTCAGGCCTCGAAATTGGGATATTTGGGATATTTTGCAAACTGCAGGGAGGTTTGGGACAAATGTGACCAAACGCCGCTTTCACTACTTCGCATATGTTGGATGTAAAAAAGTCGTAATTTCAAACTGCGAATACGTGCAGAGAGCCAGAATTTGGCTCCAAAATATAGCTCAGGCCTCGAAATTGGGATGTTTGGGATATTTTGAAAACTGCAGGTGAGTTTTTGCAAAATGTGACTCACCGCTGCTTTCAGTATTTGGCATATTTTGGGTATAAAAATTCGTAATTTCAAACTGCGAAAACGTGCATAGAGCCAGAATTTGGCTCCAAAATATGGCTCTGGCCTCAAAATTGGGATGTTTGGTGTATTTTGAAAATTTCAGGGGAGTTTTGGCAAAATGTGACTCACTGCCGCTTTCAGTACTTGGCATATGTTGGGTATAAAAAGTCGTTATATCAAACTGCGAATACGTGCAGAGAGCCCGAATTTGGCACCAAAATATGGCTCAGGCCACGAAATTGGGATATTTGGGATATTTTGAAAACTGCAGGGAGGTTTGGGTCAAATGTGACCAAACGCCGCTTTCAGTACTTTGCATATGTTGGGTATAAAAAGTCGCAATTTCAAACTGCGAATACGTGCAGAGAGCCAGAATTTGGCTCAAAAATATGGCTCAGGCCTCGAAATTGGGATATTTGGGATATTTTGCAAACTGCAGGGAGGTTTGGGACAAATGTTACCAAACGCCGCTTTCAGTACATGGCATATGTTGGGTATAAAAAGTCGTAATTTCAAACTGCGAATACGTGCAGAGAGCCAGAATTTGGCTCAAAAATATGGCTCAGGCCTCGAAATTGGGATATTTGGGATATTTTGCAAACTGCAGGGAGGTTTGGGACAAATGTTACCAAACGCCGCTTTCAGTACATGGCATATGTTGGGTATAAAAAGTCGTAATTTCAAACTGCGAATACGTGCAGAGAGCCAGAATTTGGCTCCAAAATATGGCTCAGGCCTCGAAATTGGGATTTTTGGGTTATTTTAAAAACTGCAGGGGAGTTTGGAACAAAATGACCAAATGCCACTTTCAGTACTTTGCATATGTTGGGTATAAAAAGTCGTAATTTCAAATTGCGAATACGTGCAGAGAGCCAGAATTTGCCTCCAAAATATGGCTCAGGCCTCGAAATTGGGAAGTTTGGGATATTTTGAAAATTGCAGGGGGGTTTGGGACAAATATGACCAAACGCCGCTTTCAGTTCTTGGCATATGTTGGGTATAAAAAAGTAGCAATTTCAAACTGTGAATACGTGCAGAGAGCCAGAATTTGGCTCCAAAATATGGCTCAGGCCTCGAAATTGTGATATTTTGAAAACTGCAGGGGATTTTGTGCAAAATGTGACCAAACGCTGCTTTCAGTACTTGGCATATGTTGGGTATAAAAAGTCATAATTTCAAACGGTGAATACGTGCAGAGATCCTGAATTTGGCTCCAAAATATGGCTCAGGCCTCGAAATTGGGATATTTGGGATATTTTGAAAACTGCAGGTGAGTTTTTGCAAAATGTGACTCACTGCCGCTTTCAGTATTTGGCATATTTTGGGTATAAAAATTCGTAATTTCAAACTGCGAAAACGTGCATAGAGCCAGAATTTGGCTCCAAAATATGGCTGTGGCCTCAAAATTGGGATGTTTGGGGTATTTTGAAAATTTCAGGGGAGTTTTGGCAAAATGTGACTCACTGCCGCTTTCAGTACTTGGCATATGTTGGGTATAAAAAGTCGTTATATCAAACTGCGAATACGTGCAGAGAGCCCGAATTTGGCACCAAAATATGGCTCAGGCCACGAAATTGGGATATTTGGGATATTTTTAAAACTGCAGGGAGGTTTGGGTCAAATGTGACCAAACGCCGCTTTCAGGACTTGGCATATGTTGGGTATAAAAATTCGTAATTTCAAACTGCGAATACGTGCAGAGAGCCAGAATTTGGCTCCAAAATATGGCTAAGGCCTCGAAATTGGGATGTTTGGGATATTTTGAAAACTGCAGGGGAGTTTTTTCAAAATGTGACTCACTGCCGGTTTCAGTACTTGGCATATGTTGGGTATAAAAAGTCGTAATTTCAAACTGCGAATACGTGCAGAGAGCCAGAATTTGGCTCCAAAATATGGCTCAGGCCTCGAAATTGGGATATTTTGCAAACTGCAGGGAGGTTTGGGACAAATGTTACCAAACGCCGCTTTCAGTACATGGCATATGTTGGGTATAAAAAGTCGTAATTTCAAACTGCGAATACGTGCAGAGCCAGAATTTGGCTCCAAAATATGGCTCAGGCCTCGAAATTGGGATATTTGGGATATTTTGCAAACTGCAGGGAGGTTTGGGACAAATGTTACCAAATGCCGCTTTCAGTACATGGCATATGTTGGGTATAAAAAGTCGTAATTTCAAACTGCGAATACGTGCAGAGAGTCAGAATTTGGCTCCAAAATATGTCTCAGGCCTCGAAATTGGGATGTTTGGGTTATTTTAAAAACTGCAGGCGAGTTTGGAACAAAATGACCAAATGCCACTTTCAGTACTTTGCATATGTTGGGTATAAAAAGTCGTAATTTCAAACTGCGAATACGTGCAGAGAGCCAGAATTTGCCTCCAAAATATGGCTCAGGCCTCGAAATTGGGAAGTTTGGGATATTTTGAAAATTGCAGGGGGGTTTGGGACAAATATGACCAAACGCCGCTTTCAGTTCTTGGCATATGTTGGGTATAAAAAAGTCGCAATTTCAAACTGTGAATACGTGCAGAGAGCCAGAATTTGGCTCCAAAATATGGCTCAGGCCTCGAAATTGGGATGTTTGGGATGTTTTGAAAACTGCAGGGGAGTTTGTGCAAAATGTGACTCACTGCCGCTTTCATTACTTGGCATATGTTGGGTATAAAAAGTCGAAATATCACACTGCGAATACATGCAAAGGTCCAGAATTTGGCTCCAAAGTATGGCTCAGGCCTCGAAATTGGGATGTTTGGGATATTTTGAAAACTGCAGGGGAGTTTGTGCAAAATGTGACTCACTGCCTATTTCTGTACTTGGCATATGTTGGGTATAAAAAGTCGTAATTTCAAACTGCGAATACACGCAGAGAGCCAGAATTTGGCTCCAAAATATTTCTCAGGCCTCGAGATTGGGATATTAGGGATATTTTGAAAACTGTAGGGGAGTTTGTGCAAAATGTGACTCACTGCCTCTTTGTGTACTTGGCATATGTTTCGTATAAAAAGTCGTAATTTCAAACTGCGAATACGCGCAGAGAGCCAGAATTTGGCTCCAAAATATGGCTCAGGCCTCGAAATTGGGATATTTGAGATATTTTGAAAACTGTAGGGGAGTTTGTGCAAAATGTGACTCACTGCCCCTTTCTGTACTTGGCATATGTTGGGTATAAAAAGTAGCAATTTCAAACTGCGAATACGTGCATAGAGCCAGAATTTGCCTCCAACATATGGCTCAGGCCTCGAAATTGGGAAGTTTGGGATATTTTGAAAATTGCAGGGGGGTTTGGGACAAATATGACCAAACGCCGCTTTCAGTTCTTGGCATATGTTGGGTATAAAAAAGTCGCAATTTCAAACTGTGAATACGTGCAGAGAGCCAGAATTTGGCTCCAAAATATGGCTCAGGCTTCTAAATTGGGATGTTTGGGATATTTTGAAACCTGCAGGGGAGTTTGTGCAAAATGTGACTCACTGCCGTATTCAGTATTTGTCATATGTTGGGTATAAAAAGTCGCAATATCAAATTGCGAATACGTGCAGAGAGCCAGAATTTGGCTCCAAAATATGGCTCAGGCCTCGAAATTGGGATATTTGGGATATTTTGCAAACTGCAGGGAGGTTTGGGACAAATGTGACCAAACGCCGCTTTCACTACTTCGCATATGTTGGATGTAAAAAAGTCGTAATTTCAAACTGCGAATACGTGCAGAGAGCCAGAATTTGGCTCCAAAATATAGCTCAGGCCTCGAAATTGGGATGTTTGGGATATTTTGAAAACTGCAGGTGAGTTTTTGCAAAATGTGACTCACCGCTGCTTTCAGTATTTGGCATATTTTGGGTATAAAAATTCGTAATTTCAAACTGCGAAAACGTGCATAGAGCCAGAATTTGGCTCCAAAATATGGCTCTGGCCTCAAAATTGGGATGTTTGGTGTATTTTGAAAATTTCAGGGGAGTTTTGGCAAAATGTGACTCACTGCCGCTTTCAGTACTTGGCATATGTTGGGTATAAAAAGTCGTTATATCAAACTGCGAATACGTGTAGAGAGCCCGAATTTGGCACCAAAATATGGCTCAGGCCACGAAATTGGGATATTTGGGATATTTTGAAAACTGCAGGGAGGTTTGGGTCAAATGTGACCAAACGCCGCTTTCAGTACTTTGCATATGTTGGGTATAAAAAGGCGTAATTTCAAACTGCGAATACGTGCAGAGAGCCAGAATTTGGCTCCAAAATATGGCTCAGGCCTCGAAATTGGGAAGTTTGGGATATTTTGTAAACTGCAGGGGGTTTGGGACAAATATGACCAAACGCCGCTTTCATTACTTGGCATATGGGTATAAAAATTCGTAATTTCAAACTGCGAATACATGCAGAGAGCCAGAATTTGGCTCCAAAATATGGCTAAGGCCTCGAAATTGGGATGTTTGGGATATTTTGAAAACAGCAGGGGAGTTTTTTCAAAATGTGACTCACTACCGGTTTCAGTACTTGGCATATGTTGGGTATAAAAAGTCGTAATATCAAACTGCAAATACGTGCAGAGAGCCAGAATTTGACTCCAATATATGGCTCAGGCCTCGGAATTGGGATGTTTGGGATATTTGGAAAACTGCAGGGGAGTTTGGGACAAAAATGACCAAACGCCACTTTCAGTACTTTGCATATGTTGGGTATAAAAAATCGTAATTTCAAACTGCGAATACGTGCAAAGAGCCAGAATTTGCCTCCAAAATATGGCTCAGGCCTCGAAATTGGGATCTTTGGGATGTTTTGAAAACTGCAGGGGAGTTTGTGCAAAATGTGACTCACTGCCGCTTTCATTACTTGGCATATGTTGGGTATAAAAAGTCGAAATATCACACTGCGAATACATGCAAAGATCCAGAATTTGGCTCCAAAGTATGGCTCAGGCCTCGAAATTGGGATGTTTGGGATATTTTGAAAACTGCAGGGGAGTTTGTGCAAAATGTGACTCACTGCCTATTTCTGTACTTGGCATATGTTGGGTATAAAAAAATCGTAATTTCAAACAGCGAATACGTGCAGAGAGCAAGAATTTGGCTCCAAAATATGGCTCAGGCCTCGAAATTGAGATGTTTTGAAAACTGCAGGGGATTTTGTGCAAAATGTGACCAAACGCTGCTTTCAGTACTTGGCATATGTTGGGTATAAAAAGTCATAATTTCAAACTGCAAATACACGCAGAGAGCCAGAATTTGGCTCCAAAATATTTCTCAGGCCTCGAGATTGGGATATTAGGGATATTTTGAAAACTGTAGGGGAGTTTGTGCAAAATGTGACTCACTGCCTCTTTCTGTACTTGGCATATGTTTCGTATAAAAAGTCGTAATTTCAAACTGCGAATACGCGCAGAGAGCCAGAATTTGGCTCCAAAATATGGCTCAGGCCTCAAAATTAGGATATTTGAGATATTTTGAAAACTGTAGGGGAGTTTGTGCAAAATGTGACTCACTGCCCTTTTCAGTACTTGGCATATGTTGGGTATAAAAAGTAGCAATTTCAAACTGCGAATACGTGCACAGAGCCAGAATTTGCCTCCAAAATATGGCTCAGGCCTCGAAATTGGGAAGTTTGGGATATTTTGAAAATTGCAGGGGGGTTTGGGACAAATATGACCAAACGCCGCTTACAGTTCTTGGCATATGTTGGGTATAAAAAAGTCGCAATTTCAAACTGAGAATACGTGCAGAGAGCCAGAATTTGGCTCCAAAATATGGCTCAGGCTTCGAAATTGGGATGTTTGGGATATTTTGAAACCTGTTGGGGAGTTTGTGCAAAATGTGACTCACTGCCGTATTCAGTACTTGGCATATGTTGGGTATAAAAAGTCGCAATATCAAATTGCGAATACGTGCAGAGAGCCAGAATTTGGCTCCAAAATATGGCTCAGGCCTCGAAATTGGGATATTTGGGATATTTTGCAAACTGCAGGGAGGTTTGGGACAAATGTGACCAAACGCCGCTTTCACTACTTCGCATATGTTGGATGTAAAAAAGTCGTAATTTCAAACTGCGAATACGTGCAGAGAGCCAGAATTTGGCTCCAAAATATAGCTCAGGCCTGGAAATTGGGATGTTTGGGATATTTTGAAAACTGCAGGGGAGTTTGTGCAAAATGTGACTCACTACTGCTTTCAGTACTTGGCATATGTTGGGTATAAAAAGTCATAATATCAAACTGCAAATACGTGCAGAGAGCCAGAATTTAACTCCAATATATGGCTCAGGCCTCGGAATTGGGATGTTTGGGATATTTGGAAAACTGCAGGGGAGTTTGGGACAAAAATGACCAAACGCCACTTTCAGTACTTGGCTTATGTTGGGTATTAAAAGTCGAAATATCAAACTGCGAATACGTGCAGCGAGCCAGAATTTGGCGCTAAAATATGGCTCAGGCCTCGGAATTGGGATGTTTGGGATATTTTGAAAACTGCATGGGAGTTTGGGACAAAAATGACCAAACGCCACTTTCAGTACTTGGCATATGTTGGGTATAAAAAGTCATAATTTCAAACTGCAAATACGTGCAGAGGGCCAGAATTTGGCTCCAAAATATGGCTCAGGCCTCGAAATTGGGATATTTGGGATATTTTGAAAACTGCAGGTGAGTTTTTGCAAAATGTGACTCACTGCCGCTTTCAGCATTTGGAATATTTTGGGTACAAAAATTTGTAATTTCAAACTGCTAAAACGTGCATAGAGCCAGAATTTGGCTCCAAAATATGGCTCAGGCCTCGAAATTGGGATGTTTGGGGTATTTTGAAAATTTCAGGGGAGTTTTTGCAAAATGTGACTCAGTGCGGCTTTCAGTACTTGGCATATGTTGGGTATAAAAAGTCGTTATATCAAACTGCGAATACGTAGAGAGAGCCAGAATTTGGCACCAAAATATGGCTCAGGCCTCGAAATTGGTATATTTGGGATATTTTGAAAACTGCAGGGAGGTTTGGGTCAAATGTGACCAAACGCCGCATTCAGTACTTGGGATATGTTGGGTATAAAAATTCGTAATTTCAAACTGCGAATACGCGCAGAGAGCCAGAATTTGGCTCCAAAATATGGCTAAGGCCTCGAAATTGGGATGTTTGGGATATTTTGAAAACTGCAAGGGAGTTTTTTCAAAATGTGACTCACTGCCGGTTTCAGTACTTGGCATATGTTGGGTGTAAAAGTCGTAATTTCATACTGCGAATACGTGCAGAGAGCCAGAATTAGGCTCCAAAATATGGCTCAGGCCTCGAAATTGGGATGTTTGAGATATTTTGAAAACTGCAGGGGAGTTTGTGCAAAATGTGACTCACTGCCGCTTTCATTACTTGGCATATGTTGGGTATAAAAAGTCGAAATATCACACTGCGAATACATGCAAAGGTCCAGAATTTGGCTCCAAAGTATGGCTCAGGCCTCGAAATTGGGATGTTTGGGATATTTTGAAAACTGCAGGGGAGTTTGTGCAAAATGTGACTCACTGCCTATTTCTGTACTTGGCATATGTTGGGTATAAAAAGTCGTAATTTCAAACTGCGAATACACGCAGAGAGCCAGAATTTGGCTCCAAAATATTTCTCAGGCCTCGAGATTGGGATATTAGGGATATTTTGAAAACTGTAGGGGAGTTTGTGCAAAATGTGACTCACTGCCTCTTTGTGTACTTGGCATATGTTTCGTATAAAAAGTCGTAATTTCAAACTGCGAATACGCGCAGAGAGCCAGAATTTGGCTCCAAAATATGGCTCAGGCCTCGAAATTGGGATATTTGAGATATTTTGAAAACTGTAGGGGAGTTTGTGCAAAATGTGACTCACTGCCCCTTTCTGTACTTGGCATATGTTGGGTATAAAAAGTAGCAATTTCAAACTGCGAATACGTGCATAGAGCCAGAATTTGCCTCCAACATATGGCTCAGGCCTCGAAATTGGGAAGTTTGGGATATTTTGAAAATTGCAGGGGGGTTTGGGACAAATATGACCAAACGCCGCTTTCAGTTCTTGGCATATGTTGGGTATAAAAAAGTCGCAATTTCAAACTGTGAATACGTGCAGAGAGCCAGAATTTGGCTCCAAAATATGGCTCAGGCTTCTAAATTGGGATGTTTGGGATATTTTGAAACCTGCAGGGGAGTTTGTGCAAAATGTGACTCACTGCCGTATTCAGTATTTGTCATATGTTGGGTATAAAAAGTCGCAATATCAAATTGCGAATACGTGCAGAGAGCCAGAATTTGGCTCCAAAATATGGCTCAGGCCTCGAAATTGGGATATTTGGGATATTTTGCAAACTGCAGGGAGGTTTGGGACAAATGTGACCAAACGCCGCTTTCACTACTTCGCATATGTTGGATGTAAAAAAGTCGTAATTTCAAACTGCGAATACGTGCAGAGAGCCAGAATTTGGCTCCAAAATATAGCTCAGGCCTCGAAATTGGGATGTTTGGGATATTTTGAAAACTGCAGGTGAGTTTTTGCAAAATGTGACTCACCGCTGCTTTCAGTATTTGGCATATTTTGGGTATAAAAATTCGTAATTTCAAACTGCGAAAACGTGCATAGAGCCAGAATTTGGCTCCAAAATATGGCTCTGGCCTCAAAATTGGGATGTTTGGTGTATTTTGAAAATTTCAGGGGAGTTTTGGCAAAATGTGACTCACTGCCGCTTTCAGTACTTGGCATATGTTGGGTATAAAAAGTCGTTATATCAAACTGCGAATACGTGCAGAGAGCCCGAATTTGGCACCAAAATATGGCTCAGGCCACGAAATTGGGATATTTGGGATATTTTGAAAACTGCAGGGAGGTTTGGGTCAAATGTGACCAAACGCCGCTTTCAGTACTTTGCATATGTTGGGTATAAAAAGGCGTAATTTCAAACTGCGAATACGTGCAGAGAGCCAGAATTTGGCTCCAAAATATGGCTCAGGCCTCGAAATTGGGAAGTTTGGGATATTTTGTAAACTGCAGGGGGTTTGGGACAAATATGACCAAACGCCGCTTTCATTACTTGGCATATGGGTATAAAAATTCGTAATTTCAAACTGCGAATACGTGCAGAGAGCCAGAATTTGGCTCCAAAATATGGCTAAGGCCTCGAAATTGGGATGTTTGGGATATTTTGAAAACAGCAGGGGAGTTTTTTCAAAATGTGACTCACTACCGGTTTCAGTACTTGGCATATGTTGGGTATAAAAAGTCGTAATATCAAACTGCAAATACGTGCAGAGAGCCAGAATTTGACTCCAATATATGGCTCAGGCCTCGGAATTGGGATGTTTGGGATATTTGGAAAACTACAGGGGAGTTTGGGACAAAAATGACCAAACGCCACTTTCAGTACTTTGCATATGTTGGGTATAAAAAGTCGTAATTTCAAACTGCGAATACGTGCAAAGAGCCAGAATTTGCCTCCAAAATATGGCTCAGGCCTCGAAATTGGGATCTTTGGGATGTTTTGAAAACTGCAGGGGAGTTTGTGCAAAATGTGACTCACTGCCGCTTTCATTACTTGGCATATGTTGGGTATAAAAAGTCGAAATATCACACTGCGAATACATGCAAAGATCCAGAATTTGGCTCCAAAGTATGGCTCAGGCCTCGAAATTGGGATGTTTGGGATATTTTGAAAACTGCAGGGGAGTTTGTGCAAAATGTGACTCACTGCCTATTTCTGTACTTGGCATATGTTGGGTATAAAAAAATCGTAATTTCAAACAGCGAATACGTGCAGAGAGCAAGAATTTGGCTCCAAAATATGGCTCAGGCCTCGAAATTGAGATGTTTTGAAAACTGCAGGGGATTTTGTGCAAAATGTGACCAAACGCTGCTTTCAGTACTTGGCATATGTTGGGTATAAAAAGTCATAATTTCAAACTGCAAATACACGCAGAGAGCCAGAATTTGGCTCCAAAATATTTCTCAGGCCTCGAGATTGGGATATTAGGGATATTTTGAAAACTGTAGGGGAGTTTGTGCAAAATGTGACTCACTGCCTCTTTCTATACTTGGCATATGTTTCGTATAAAAAGTCGTAATTTCAAACTGCGAATACGCGCAGAGAGCCAGAATTTGGCTCCAAAATATGGCTCAGGCCTCGAAATTAGGATATTTGAGATATTTTGAAAACTGTAGGGGAGTTTGTGCAAAATGTGACTCACTGCCCTTTTCAGTACTTGGCATATGTTGGGTATAAAAAGTAGCAATTTCAAACTGCGAATACGTGCACAGAGCCAGAATTTGCCTCCAAAATATGGCTCAGGCCTCGAAATTGGGAAGTTTGGGATATTTTGAAAATTGCAGGGAGGTTTGGGACAAATATGACCAAACGCCGCTTACAGTTCTTGGCATATGTTGGGTATAAAAAAGTCGCAATTTCAAACTGAGAATACGTGCAGAGAGCCAGAATTTGGCTCCAAAATATGGCTCAGGCTTCGAAATTGGGATGTTTGGGATATTTTGAAACCTGCAGGGGAGTTTGTGCAAAATGTGACTCACTGCCGTATTCAGTACTTGGCATATGTTGGGTATAAAAAGTCGCAATATCAAATTGCGAATACGTGCAGAGAGCCAGAATTTGGCTCCAAAATATGGCTCAGGCCTCGAAATTGGGATATTTTGGATATTTTGCAAACTGCAGGGAGGTTTGGGACAAATGTGACCAAACGCCGCTTTCACTACTTCGCATATGTTGGATGTAAAAAAGTCGTAATTTCAAACTGCGAATACGTGCAGAGAGCCAGAATTTGGCTCCAAAATATAGCTCAGGCCTGGAAATTGGGATGTTTGGGATATTTTGAAAACTGCAGGGGAGTTTGTGCAAAATGTGACTCACTACTGCTTTCAGTACTTGGCATATGTTGGGTATAAAAAGTCATAATATCAAACTGCAAATACGTGCAGAGAGCCAGAATTTAACTCCAATATATGGCTCAGGCCTCGGAATTGGGATGTTTGGGATATTTGGAAAACTGCAGGGGAGTTTGGGACAAAAATGACCAAACGCCACTTTCAGTACTTGGCTTATGTTGGGTATTAAAAGTCGAAATATCAAACTGCGAATACGTGCAGCGAGCCAGAATTTGGCGCTAAAATATGGCTCAGGCCTCGGAATTGGGATGTTTGGGATATTTTGAAAACTGCATGGGAGTTTGGGACAAAAATGACCAAACGCCACTTTCAGTACTTGGCATATGTTGGGTATAAAAAGTCATTATTTCAAACTGCAAATACGTGCAGAGGGCCAGAATTTGGCTCCAAAATATGGCTCAGGCCTCGAAATTGGGATATTTGGGATATTTTGAAAACTGCAGGTGAGTTTTTGCAAAATGTGACTCACTGCCGCTTTCAGCATTTGGAATATTTTGGGTACAAAAATTTGTAATTTCAAACTGCTAAAACGTGCATAGAGCCAGAATTTGGCTCCAAAATATGGCTCAGGCCTCGAAATTGGGATGTTTGGGGTATTTTGAAAATTTCAGGGGAGTTTTTGCAAAATGTGACTCAGTGCGGCTTTCAGTACTTGGCATATGTTGGGTATAAAAAGTCGTTATATCAAACTGCGAATACGTAGAGAGAGCCAGAATTTGGCACCAAAATATGGCTCAGGCCTCGAAATTGGTATATTTGGGATATTTTGGAAACTGCAGGGAGGTTTGGGTCAAATGTGACCAAACGCCGCATTCAGTACTTGGGATATGTTGGGTATAAAAATTCGTAATTTCAAACTGCGAATACGCGCAGAGAGCCAGAATTTGGCTCCAAAATATGGCTAAGGCCTCGAAATTGGGATGTTTGGGATATTTTGAAAACTGCAAGGGAGTTTTTTCAAAATGTGACTCACTGCCGGTTTCAGTACTTGGCATATGTTGGGTGTAAAAGTCGTAATTTCATACTGCGAATACGTGCAGAGAGCCAGAATTAGGCTCCAAAATATGGCTCAGGCCTCGAAATTGGGATGTTTGAGATATTTTGAAAACTGCAGGGGAGATTGTGGCAAATGTGACCAAACGCCGCTTTCAGTACTTGGCATATGTTGGGTATAAAAAGTCGTAATTTCAAACGGCGAATACGTGCAGAGAGCCAGAATTTGGCTCCAAAATATGGCTCAGGCCTCGTAATTGGGATGTTTGGGATATTTTGAAAACTGCAGGGGAGTTTGTGAAAATGTGACTCACTGCTGCTTTCAGTACTTGGCATATGTTGGGTATAAAAAGTCGTATTTGCAAACTGCGAATACGTGCAGAGGGCCAGAATTTGGCTCCAAAATATGGCTCAGGCCTCGAAATTGGGATATTTGGGATATTTTGAAAACTGCAGGTGAGTTTTTGCAAATTGTGACTCACTGCCGCTTTCAGTATTTGGCATATGTTGGGTATAAAAAGTCGTATTTGCAAACTGCGAATACGTGCAGAGGGCCAGAATTTGGCTCCAAAATATGGCTCAGGCCATGAAATTGGGATGTTTAGGGTATTTTGAAAATTTCAGGGGAGTTTTTGCAAAATGTGACTCACTGCCGCTTTCAGTACTTGGCATATGTTGGGTATAAAAATTGGTTATATCAAACTGCGAATACGTACAGAGAGCCAGAATTTGGCACCAAAATATGGCTCAGGCCTCGAAATTGGGATAGTTGGGATATTTTGAAAACTGCAGGGAGGTTTGGGTCAAATGTGACCAAACGCCGCATTCAGTACTTGGCACATGTTGGGTATAAAAAGGCGTAATTTCAAACTGCGAATACGTGCAGAGAGCCAGAATTTGGCTCCAAAATATAGCTCAGGCCTCGAAATTGGGAAGTTTGGGATATATTGTAAACTGCAGGGGGTTTGGGACAAATATGACCAAACGCCGCTTTCAGTACTTGGCATATGTTGGGTATAAAAATTCGTAATTTCAAACTGCGAATACGTGCAGAGAGCCAGAATTTGGCTCCAACATATGGCTAAGGCCTCGAAATTGGGATGTTTGGGATATTTTGAAAACTGCAAGGGAGTTTTTCAAAATGTGACTCACTGCCGGTTTCAGTAGTTGGCATATGTTGGGTGTAAAAGTCGTAATTTTTTACTGCGAATACGTGCAGAGAGCCAGAATTAGGCTCCAAAATATTGCTCAGGCCTCGAAATTGGGATGTTTGAGATATTTTGAAAAATGCATGGGGGATTGGGACAAATGTGACCAAACGCCGCTTTCAGTACTTGGCATATGTTGGGTATAAAAAGTCGTAATTTCAAACGGCGAATACGTGCAGAGAGCCATAATTTGGCTCCAAAATATGGCTCAGGCCTCGAAATTGGGATCTTTGGGATATTTTGAAAACTGCAGGGGAGTTTGTGCAAAATGTGACTCACTGCCTCTTTCATTACTTGGCATATGTTGGGTATAAAAAGTCGTAATATCACACTGCGAATACGTGCAAAGAGCGAGAATTTAGCTCCAAAATATGGCTCAGGCCTCGAAATTGGGATGTTTGGGATATTTTGAAAACTGCAGGGGAGTTTGTGCAAAATGTGACTCACTGCCTCTTTCTGTACTTGGCATATGTTGGGTATAAAAAGTCGTAATTTCAAACTGCGAATACGCGCAGAGAGCCAGAATTTGGCTCCAAAATATGGCTCAGGCCTCGAGATTGGGATATTAGGGATATTTTGAAAACTGCAGGGGAGTTTGTGCAAAATGTGACTCACTGCCTCTTTCTGTACTTGGCATATGTTGGGTATAAAAAGTCGTAATTTCAAACTGCGAATACGCGCAGAGAGCCAGAATTTGGCTCCAAAATATGGCTCTAGTCTCGAAATTGGGATATTTGAGATATTTTGAAAACTGTAGAGGAGTTTGTGCAAAATGTGACTCACTGCCCCTTTCTGTACTTGGCACCCAGCAAACACAAATCATCTAGAAAACGTTTGTCTAACTCTTCCCATAGGCGTGGGAATGATTTGCATTGAGAATGGTGCAGGAGAGCCTTTGAGAAACTTTTAATCAAAAAATCCAAACACAAAGTTTTTATAATAAATTGTTTTTCTACAATTTTTTTTGTTCCTAATGTATTACAAATAGTTTTTACATGTTTAAATATAAAATTTATGGTGTTTTTTTGTAAAATTCATTAATAAATTGTGAATGATATATATTGGCTGAGTGAAACGTTCAAAATCCATTTTGTTATAATATCAGAAAAAAGTAGTTTTCCAAATTTTCTAAAAATCGCTCTTTTTAACACAATTTGTCTCCTTATGCATTCCACTAAACACTAATATCATGTTTAAATATATAATTTATGTATTATTCCCTAAGATAATTTATATAAATTATAAAAGTTGCTGGAAAGTGGTGTGAAAGAATCTGAAAACGTTTTGTTGTCTTATATTGGCGTGTTCTTATTAACTAGAGTGAGTAAGAGTGAGCGAAAGTGGGTAAGAGTGAGTAAGAGTGACTGAAGGTGAGTGAGAGTGCCAGAGAGTGTGTAAGTGTGAGTAAGAGTGAGTGAGAGTGTGTAAGTGTTTGTAAGAGTGAGTATAAGTAAGAGTGACTGAGAGTAAGAGTGACAGAGTGAGTAAGAGTGAGAGTAAGGGTGACAGAGTGAGTAAGAGTGAGAGTAAAAGTGATTGAGAGTAAGGGTGAGTATGAGAGTAGGAGTGATTGAGAGTTAGAGTGAGAGTAAGAGTGATTGAGAGTTAGTGAGAGTAGGAGTGATTGAGAGTAAGAGTGATTGAGAGTAAGAGTGATTGAGAGTATGAGTGATTGGGAGTAAGAGTAAGAATGAGAGTAGGAGTGATTGAGAGTAGGAGTGATTGGAAGTAGGAGTGATTGGGAGTAAGAGTGATTGAGAGTAAGAGTAATTGAGAGTAAGAGTATGAGAGTAAGAGTGAGAGAGTGAGTATGAATGGGTAAGGGTGACTGAGAGTAAGAGTGACAGAGTAAGAGTGACAGAGTAAGAGTGACAGAGAGTAAGAGTGACAGAGAGTAAGAGTGACAGAGAGTAAGAGTGACAGAGAGTAAGAGTGACAGAGAGTAAGAGTGACAGAGTAAGAGTGAGTATGAGAGTGAGTAAGGATGACAGAGTAAGAGTGAGTAATAGTGTGTAAGAGTGATTGAGAGTAAGAGTGAGTAATAGAGTGTAAGAGTGATTGAGAGTAAGAGTGAGTAATAGTGCGTAAGAGTGATTGAGAGTGAGAGTGATTATGAGAGAGTTAAGAGTGTGAGGTGTGAGAGGGTAGCAGGCCAGGAAAGCAGGATGTGTGGTCACAGATAGGCCTAGCCCTAGGCCTCGTGACCTCTAATGTTGGTTTTTATATATATGTTGGATTTTTAGTCCTGTTTCAAATTATAATTATTTAGCAGGAATGTAATAAGATATTGCACAGTATTAATGTGACAATAATATATGCATTATTTCCATGATAATCAAACTTGTTGTTCAAAGATAATATGCAATCTTTGAAGGAAACATTTTGAGAGCGCGAGCTGATGGCAGCACTAGGCTGGTGGTGAGTGAGACTCACATGGTTAGTTGTGCTCAGACCTTCAGTGGCGAAGGGTGAGTCCCTGCTGGCCGCCACCCGCCGCCAACAGCCGCCACCCGCCGCCACCACCCACCACCACCCACCACCACCAGCCGCCATCAGCCGCCACCACCGCCATCACCCACCACCGCCACCCGCCGCCACCACCCGGCGCCACCACTGCCATCACCCACCACCGCCATCACCCACCACCGCCACCCGCCACCACCACCCACCACCGCCACCACCAGCCGCCACCAGCCGCCACCACCGCCACCACCAGCCGCCACCCGCCACCACCGCCACCCGCCGCCACTACCCACCACCACCAGCCGCCACCCACCACCGCCACCAGCTGCCACCACCCACCACCAGCCGCCACCACCCACCACCGCCGCCACCCGCCACCACCAGCCGCCACCCGCCACCAGCCGCCGCCACCCGCCGCCACTACCCACCACCACCAGCCGCCACCCACCACCCACCACCAGCCGCCACTACCCACCACCGCCACCACCAGCCGCCACCCGCCACCACCAGCCACCATCAGCTGCCACCGCCACCAGCCGCCACCGCCCGCCACCAGCTGCCACCACCACCAGCCGCCACCACCTGCCGCCACCGCCCGCCACCAGCTGCCACCAACACCAACCGCCACCACCGCCCGCCATCAGCCGCCACCGCCCGTTGCCACAGTCGCCACCGCCAGCCGCCACCCGCCACCACCACCCACCACCACAACCACCGCCACCCGCCACCACCCACCACCAGCAGCCGCCACCCGCCACCGCCACCACCACCCACCACCGCCGCCACCACCACCCACCTCCCACGCCACCACCAGCCGCCACAAGCCGCCACCGCCCGCCACCAGCCGCCATCACCGCCACCACCACCACCAGCCGCCATCACCGCCACCACCAGCCGCCACCCGCCACCCGCCGCCACCCGCCGCCACTACCCACCACCACCAGCCGCCACCCACCACCGCCACCCGCCACCAGCTGCCACCACCCACCACCAGCCGCCACCACCCACCACCGCCACCACCAGCCGCCACCCGCCACCACCAGCCACCATCAGCTGCCACAAACACCGCCGCCCGCCACCAGCCGCCACCACCATCGGCCACCACCTGCCACCAGCCGCCACCACCGCACGCTATCAGCCGTCACCGCCCGTTGCCACAGTCGCCACCGCAAGCCGCCACCGCCAGCCGCCACCAGCCCCCACCACCGCCGATCGCCACCACCCATCACAGCCGCCACCGCCCGCCACCGCCCACCACTACCGCCCGCCACCACCGCCACCGCCGCCACTGTCCGCCACCGCCAGACACAGCCGCCACTGTCCGCCCGCTGCCACTGTCCGCCACAGCCGCCACTGTCCGCCACCGCCGCCACTGCCACCACTCTCCGCCACCGCCACCACTCTCTGCCACCACTGTCCGCCACCGCCACCACTGTCCGCCACCACTGTCCGCCACCGCCACCACTGTCCGCCCGCCGCCGCCACTGTCCGCCCGCCGCCACTGTCCGCCCGCCGCCACTGTCCGCCCGCCGCCACCGCCGCCACTGTCCGCATGCCGCCACTGTCCGCCCGCCGCCACTGTCCGCCACAGCCGCAACTGTCCGCCCGCCGCCACTGTCCGCCCGCCGCCACTGTCCGCCACCGCCGCCAATGTCCGCCACCGCCACCACTGTCCGCCACCGCCGCCAATGTCCGCCACCGCCACCACTGTCCGCCACCGCCGCCAATGTCCGCCACAGCCGCCACTGTCCGCCCGCCGCCACTGTCCGCCACAGCCGCCACTGTCCGCCCGCCGCCACTGTCCGCATGCCGCCACTGTCCACCACCGCCGCCACTGTCCGCAACAGCCGCCACTGTCCGCCCGCCGCCACTCTCCGCCACCGCCACCAGCCGCCACCCGCCACCAGCTGCCACCACCCACCACCAGCCGCCACCCGCCACCACCAGCCACCATCAGCTGCCACCGCCACCAGCCGCCACCGCCCGCCACCAGCTGCCACCACCACCAGCCGCCACCACCAGCCGCCACCGCCCGCCACCAACACCAACCGCCACCACCGCCCGCCATCAGCCGCCACCGCCCGTTGCCACAGTCGCCACCGCCAGCCGCCACCCGCCACCACCACCCACCACCACAGCCACCGCCACCCGCCACCACCCACCACCACCAGCCGCCACCACTGTTATGATCTCAGCCTACAGGAGAAACGAGTCTCCCTTCTTGAGAGTTATTCAGCAAGCCTGACCTGATTAGAAGGTCTAGCGAATATTGAAGTGATAACGCATATGTAAAATAGTTGGTTGGATATGTGTAACAGTTTGAGATTATGGGCAATGCAGAAGAAAATAGATAAATGACTGGCGAGGAGATGTGGACATTTTGCTGGAGGTGTGAGGCTCGCTTCCGGAGGACCTTGACCTCACTTGAGTGCCAGACATCGCAGGGGGTAGCCGCGCTCCGTTGAGCTCCCATCAGAAGGGAACCCCTAGTGATATATCTCGAAGAGAAGAGAAGTGTGCGGACGTACCAGCTGTGGAATCGAGCTGGGAACGTTGTGGTCTCAAGTCCTGGTCGACGAGCAGATATTAAATCGCCCAGAAGCATTATTGTGTGCTGTGTGGAGCGCCCTGACCAGACGCCGTCAGAGGGAAAGCGCCCTCGACCAATTAATCTGTGGTAAGCACGATAAACGCCAGTTCATAGTGATTGTTTGTAGTTGGTCGTGTGCCCAGCGACAGTAGCGATGTTTATTTATAAGTTAGACATGTTTTAATAAGGCAGAAGGCCTGAAATAAGAGAGTGGAGAGGGAGGAACACGGAGCGACGTCCGCCCCCTCTGAGCGCTGGCGGACGACTGAGGGAGCCTGGCTCCGGATGGAGGAAGACCCTCCCAGCGAGTGAGGACCGCCGCCAGGCGAGGTGGAGTATGGACCCACCCAAAACGGGGGAGTCCACTCTCACTGTATGTAGAGGACAGATAGAGGTTTGAGGCAAACATATTGTGTGAATATTTTTTGTTTATGTGTTAAAGGGGAACATTTTATTGGAGTGTCGATGGGTTGCAGGTTTGTCTTTTGGGGAAGAAGTTGCTGAGAACTTCGAAGCCAGCAGATGATGTAGCTGATGAGACTCCAAGGTAGTGGAGCAGAGGACCTCGAGCTGTGAGGAGAAGCAGCAGTGAAGAGGAGTGTCACGTGCTTCTGTAGAGGTGGTGTAGCAGCCAAGAGAGCTGTGGAAGAACCTAACAGAAGGGTGAAGCACCGTAGTTACTCAAGGAAACTTCATGATAGCAGCCTGGAGGAGCTGCAGAGGATCCTGGTAGTGAAGCCCGGAAGAACCTAAGGATATTAGGGTAGTGAACTTCCAGAGGTGGAAGGGGAAGTTCTGGTGGATTACTTATAGGGAGTTGATAGTGTTTGGTTGTCATTAGCGTGCAAGACGCAGTGAGAGGTGAGTGACTGTTGGCATTCCTATGTCAAGGAGTTTTTTTATACTGAAGTATCAATGAACATTTATACTGGCATATGTTATTGCATTCAAATGCTGATTTTCTATATATACATTATCTTGCTGATAGTGCAACAGTGTATGTAGGCTTGACCAACTTGAGGAGGTTAATAGTATCAGGTGGTGAACCAGGAGATAGGATACCACTGGATAAGCTGATAATAGAGTTCTGATGGTGTTGGAGTGCAACCTGATTGTGATATTATAGAGTATAGGATTCATTATTATTATATGTATGTATGTATCGTGTATGTGCTCTGTTCAGTAAATGTGTCACAATTTGCTGGTGTTTGCCCTTGTCCTAGTGAGGCTTCCCAGGAAGTAGTGAAGAAGGAGAGAGAGAGAGAAAGAGCCAAGAACCACTGCTGTGGACGGGGTAAGAGGTAATACTAGTAAGTCCTAGGGGATTGAGGAGATCATATCTCATAAGGAGAGTGGGGAGTCACAGCGGCTCGAGTGGGTGTGTGCACGTGACAACGAGGCTAAGTGTTGGAGCCGCATCCCCTAAACGTGTGACGTTGAGCCCCTCTCCAAGAGCCAGAAGCGCCAAGGGTGATCTCCTAGTATAAGCACTCTGCCGAGTTGTGGGTTGGGTTGTCCCTAGAGAAGGATCGACGACGACAACACCAACCAACCCACAGTCTATAAGACCACCCACCACCAGCAGCCGCCACCCGCCACCACCACCCACCACCACCACCCACCGCCGCCACCACCACCACCCACCGCCGCCACCACCACCCACCACCGCCGCCACCACCACCCACCACCACCCACCACCGCCCGCCACCAGCCGCCATCACCGCCACCACCACCACCAGCCGCCATCACCGCCACCCGCCGCCACTACCCACCACCACCAGCCGCCACCCACCACCGCCACCCGCCACCAGCTGCCACCACCCACCACCAGCCGCCACCACCCACCACCGCCACCACCAGCCGCCACCCGCCACCACCAGCCACCATCAGCTGCCACCGCTACCGCCGCCCGCCACCAGCTGCCACCACCATCCGCCACCACCGCCACCACCTGCCACCAGCCGCCACCACCGCACGCTATCAGCCGTCACCGCCCGTTGCCACAGTCGCCACCGCAAGCCGCCACCGCCAGCCGCCACCAGCCCCCACCACCGCCGATCGCCACCACCCATCACAGCCGCCACCGCCCGCCACCGCCCGCCACCACCCACCACCGCCCGCCACCACCCACCACCCGCCGCCACCACCCACCACCACCCACCACTACCGCCCGCCACCACCGCCACCGCTGTCCGCCACCGCCAGACACAGCCACCACTGTCCGCCCGCTGCCACTGTCCGCCACAGCCGCCACTGTCCGCCCGCCGCCACTGTCCGCCCGCCGCCACCGCCGCCACTGTCCGCATGCCGCCACTGTCCGCCCGCCGCCACAGCCGCCACTGTCCGCCCGCCGCCACTGTCCGCCACCGCCGCCAATGTCCGCCACCGCCACCACTGTCCGCCCGCCGCCACAGCCGCCACTGTCCGCCCGCCGCCACTGTCCGCCCGCCGCCACTGTCCGCATCCCGCCACTGTCCACCACCGCCGCCACTGTCCGCCACAGCCGCCACTGTCCGTGTAACAAACTAGGCTGTTGTAAGAATTATCCAGAGTGGTTTATCGACAAAAGAGAATGGGAAGCTGAGCCGCATGGTGACCTGACCCCCAGGGGAATTCGCGGTGGAAATAACCGACGCTTTGTTCATATCTGCGTATAATGAATCATCCTATAGTATTCAGTAATTTAGAGAAATTAGCCATTATTCATTTTGTATTAAAATTGTATTGTATAATAGTACTGGATACAATATCAAGAGTATTCTAATTATTGAGTTTAAGTCACCATCAGTGACGTCACGAATCAGATCTAACTTTTAAGGCGGAGTGACCGGCGGTCATAGGTCAGCAGGGTTGACATGTCTAATATTTCTCAAAGTTTTAATAACCATTTTTGTGATCGGGAACAGCTTTGCCGTTAGATGTTTGTGTAATCTAATTAAAGTAAAATAATTCAACCAGTCTGGATCAATTAAGTACAACAGAGTTTAATTGTTATAACTTAAACCTTGCTAGTAACTGGGTAGAACTTTGACTAGGCGGAAGGATACAATACTCTTGTCTGGGGTAGACCAGACAAGGAAGAGATCAGTGTGATCTGCCGAGCAGCTGGGAGAGGTCAAAACATCTTACCTCTCCCCAAGACCAGCCCCAACACCGAGAGCTGGGAAACATAGAGGTATAGTTGCTATGGTTATGTATAGAAATAGTCTTCTCATTTGCCATTCAGGTCAAGTAGGGAGTGTTAAAGTGATAGGGAGTGAACATTTTTAGATTTTGTTTTAGTTTTTCTTTTAATAAATTAAATTTGTTAATATTTTTGCATTTCATTATTTCCATGTGTTTTTTTGTGTAAACTTGTCCTGGTCACGTGGTCCACACGAGGTAAAGTTGGATTGGGCGCCGATGCTAACATCGAATCGGAATTATCATTACCGTGTAATTTATTCCACACTCAAGGTCATCATATATAGTGGGGATCAAGCCCCAAGGTTGATTAATTAGCGTGATCGATCCAGACCTCGATCATTGCTCTGTAGAGCTGGTCTGGTGGTGGCAGCATAGAGGCGACTCTAGGGTTTTGCTCAGAGCTTAGATCACGTCATACTGGGTGTAGAATCCTAAGTCGGTCAATCGTCTTAGGACCACGTGGCGTGGAGTTGGCTTTGTTAAAAGTTTTGGAGTCCCTTGGTTTAGAAATAAAAGTAAGAATACGGGTAGAGGGAGTAGAAAGAAGGAAGTAAAGAGAGAGGAACCTAAACTCGTGTTACAATGGTGCACAGCGGTGGTTTCAACAATTTTGATTGAAATTGTTGAAAGGCTCACGCGTCTAGCCGTTCGAACACGTGCGCGGATGCTAAGGAGACAGCCGCGGGCCAGGATTAGCAGTGCGCCCCACAACAGTGCGGTTGAGTGGGGATTGGCGAATCTTGGGTCATGCGGGCTGATATGATTAAGGTTTAGTTAGTAAGATTAGGCTGTTAAACTAGATTTATTGAAAAGGAGACCGCTCCGAGTTGATTGGACTGGGTACCATACTCGACCCATTGCAATTAATTCAGAGGTGTTGGGAGCCACCATACTCTCAACAGCAGTTCCTTGAGGGCTGTCGGGGGCGGATATATCTGTGGGACGCCAATAGATAGTCCGAGGGCGTTATTAGACGACCCAAAACGCTAGGAAAAACGTAATCCGTGAAGGGCGTTGCGGCCTCCGAGGGACGGACTAGTAACCTACCTAGCAGCGATTCAACAACTAAGTGATCGCACACTTAGTGGAGGTTGAGTCGTCCCTAGTCATAATTGTTGCTGAAAGCTGCGTGTCGCTCTGTTGGAACCTAGAGGGTGTGGCCCCTAGGCTAGGTGTGGTACGGCGAGCCGGTAGGAACAATTATAAGATTAAGTCGAGTGCATTTTTGAATTAAGTATACTTAAATTTATAAAGTAATTTCCGTTATTTTCGTTGTTCTAGAAGTTAATTTTTTCCCCTAAATTCAATCCCCGGTTAAAAATTTTTCAAAGTGTTTAGCATTTTCTTGCATATTAGGCTAAGTGCGTACATTTTTTTGCTATTCCCTGTTGTATTAGTCTAAGTCAGAGGCGTTGTTACTAGAGTGTAGTTAATCCTCTGGACTTAGGGCTATATGTCGGTCACGATAGATAAGTGAAGGAGTTTAAGGGATAGTAAGTTGCGTGTAAATGTTATTTGTCCATGGAATATTTCTAAGTATTTTGGGATAAGTTTTCGGCTAAGTCGATGTCGGAAAGTCGTTAACTGTAATTAATTTGTATTCGTGGGTCACGTGTATGATCTGGGTATCATTAGGATTCCCCAGTCGATGCGTGTGATATTTTCTAGTTTTTACCAGTAAGACGGTAGAATTGTGTTTTAGACTTAGAACTCTGTTTTCAGTAGAAACGTAGGTGGAAAATTTTCTAAGTCCAGCTTGGGCTAGAATCTGACTTTTTGGCGGAAATTCTAATTTTTCATGTTTCGTGTATATTCTGGGGTCAGTATTACTCTCTAGTGCGCGCAAGGGACGTAATTCTGTTCGTAAAGCATTAAACAGTGATAATTACATTTTTGCCGAATTTAGTTATTTTTCGAGAAAATCGTGTTGTAATTTTGTCAGAGTCCATTGGAGGTGAAAATCTCGGATTTTGACGAAAATTCGAATTAGTGAGTGTTGAAACCGCCCGAAGAGTCAGTATTGTTCTGCATACAACGTCAGCAGTAAATAATAACGTATTTATATCTGGGAACGAGAAACCCAAATTTTTGTGAATTAAAGAAGTTTTGTGATATTTGGGGTGATAGAATATTTTTCCCTCGGAGTCAGAAAATTTGGCAGAGTCCAGCAATTGAGTAAAAACGCAGTTTTTGATAAAAATTCAATTTTTAGTAAGCATTTATAGGTCCTGGGTGTCTATATTAATCGCTAGAGCGGTTTATTAACGTAAAACTAGTTATTTTCCTTCAGAACAAAAATTTTGATTTTTCAGCGTTTAAGCGAAAAAGCGCGGGACTTAGTTTTTTCAGCGCAGCTGGTCCCGCTCCATCAGTCATCAGTGGCCACGCTGCTCACTTCAAGCGCGTTTTAGTATTCAAGTACAGTAAATATTCTTTATTAATCCATCACGAGTGCTACGCGTTAGTTGCGTTATCATTTAAATTGTTTTATATAAATTAGATTCCTTAATTTTTTTTAACGTAAAGGACTTAGGTTTCAGCAATAGAACTGCGGGATATTTCACGGTCAGACACGAGTGCGGGGCAGACACTCATTCATTGGATTCACTTCAGCGATTCTCTCGATAAATCGGTGTATTTCCTATTTTGGGAATTTAGTAGTTTTCTCTTAGAAAAGAGTTGCGATTTTTTTTATTATTATTTGTGTAAGATCACGGTTGTAGTGAGTTCGGGTCGAGGGTGTACTATAAGGTAGTTTAGAAAAGACGTGGCACACCAGGAATCACAGAAAATGTTTAAGCCAGACAGTGACCAGTCAGTGGGGACCAGTGGAAGTGGAAGTGTAGAGGACAGCACCTCTTCCGACACCACTGGGGACCACCTAGGTACACCTCATCCGTCACTACAACAACCCCAACCCCATCCTCAATTCCCATACCAACCCCATCCTCAGTTCCCATACCAACCCTTCCCCCAACCCCAGGCCACCCCATACCCATACCCATTCCAACCCCAGGCCACTCCATACCCATACCCATTCCAACCCCAGGCCACCCCATACCCATACCCATACCCATTCCTGCCCCAGGCCACCCCATACCCACCCCAACCTCAATCCACACCCCAGCCTGAGGTCACCCACACCATACCTCAACCCCAACCTCAATCCACACCCCAACCCGAAGCCACCCACACCATACCTCAGCCTCAACCCCAACCTCAATCCACACCCCAACCCGAGGCCACCCACACCATACCTCAGCCCAAACCCCAACCTCAACCCAGTTCCCAACCCCAGGACCCACCCACTGCCAGTAGCTCCGCGTCACATACAGAGGGACTTGTGAGTCTGATTCCCAAGTTGACTCTGCCGACACTCAGAGGTAGGGAGTTGTCGCTTATTAAGGTGGAACGCAACCGCCAGGTGGAAGACTGGCTTTGTGAAATTGGTTCGATGCTAGAAGCTGTCCCGGGGGATAGATCGAAAATTGCTCTCGCTATGGGGGCTTGCGTGCACGTAGCCGGTCCACTGGCGGGATTTACAGAGTTTCAGCACCTGACATCTTGGCCTCAGTTTGTCCAAGCGATTAGGGACAGATTCAAAGACAAGGTTTCAGAGGATGAGGCTTACTTTTATCTCGAGTCACTTAAGAGGGATGACCGAAGCACTGTCAAGGATTTCGGGTCAATATTAAAGAGAAGGGTTGACGACCTCACTAAGGAACTGGGGTTCGATTCGAGTCAGGCAGAGCGATTCGCTAAAGAGTTGTTCTGCAAAACGTTACCTTCCGATATGGGGCCATTGTTCCTTGCGGGGAGAGCGGGTGTGAGTTATGAAGACCTAGTCCAACAGGCCGCCACAGCCCTAGACAGGCGGACGCGCGCAGGGACATCGGGCACTCAGTTGTCGCCATACGTAGAGGCGGTAAGTAAAGGCGAGGGAGCCAAGCCGAGTCACTGTGGCGCGGGTTCATCAGGCAGGAGACAGCCCTCAGCGGCAAGTTCGAGCCACCCTGCGCGGGGTAACAACAGGGATCCGCGTAGGTGTTACTCCTGCGGGATGCGTGGGCACATACAGAGGGACTGTAAAGTCACTATTACGAAAGCATGAAAGCAGGCTCCTAGTGATGGCAGGCCTACTTTTGAGGTGAAAGTGGAAGGTGTGAGATTGACAGCTTTTGTTGATACAGGAAGCCAGGCAACGGTCATTAAAAAGTCAGCCTTCAGCAATTTTAAGTATGCACGTCTTCAACGTTGCGCAAAGACATTAACAGCAGTCAATGGGGAAAAGATTGAGATCGTAGGTCAAGGTACAGTTAATTTTGAGATTGATGGGGGATTGCAGCCTCACACATGTACGATCGTAGAGAACCTTGATTTTCCTGGTCACATCTTAATGGGAACTGATTTTCTGTCGCGATTTGATTATTCCTTGTCTGCTCAAAAAGGGGCTAGGAACTGCAGGTTGCAGTTGGGACAGACTTCCTACCCAGTGGAGATGATCGACCATCCTCCAGTTGTAGCTTCAATTAAGAGGAAGCTGAAATATAATGCGCACTATCCAAAATTGATTTTTAAGTCTCTTCCAGACACAGTTAAGAGGTCATGCGCATTGCATGCATTGACTAAACAGAGTTGCCCACCACATTCTGTTAAATTTATTAAAGTAGCCGTGGGACGTCACATACAACCAGGTACCACCCTTCAGGTGGCTGGGAGATGTGATAGTTTATTAATTCCTCATCACTTAGTTGTAGTGCTCGATAAAGGTGCACTCATTCCAGTTGTCAATCTTTCACATAAGACTTTTCGCTTCAGGGCAGGTGATAGGGTATCTCAGGGAACCATGGTGGAGGACACAGAAATCTTTCACCATGAGTCAGCTGAGACGCCAGCCGTCACTGCACAATGTAGTGCACTGAATATGTTGAAAACTAAAACACCATCCAAAGTACAATACGAAACGAGAAATGTTGCACAGAATGTAGAGGAAGTAGAAAAATTAATTTCAGCACTTGATTTGCAACATGTTGCACAGGCGGATAGGAAGGCACTGAGAGGAGTTTTACGAAAATTCCCGAAATTGTTTGCGACAGAGGATGACCAGATTGGTCTCCTTGATAAGATCGAGCACACCATTCCAACTGGTGACCATTTGCCTGTGTACACAATACAGTGGAGGTTGCCGGAACAGGCAAAGAACATTATCAGGGAGGAGTGCCAGAAAATGTTGAGACAGGGCGTGATAGAGCCTAGTACGTCACCGTGGCTCTCTCCTGTTGTGCTAGTTCGGAAACCGGACGGTAGTTATCGTTTCTGTGTTGACTACCGGAAGGTGAACGAACTAACTAAGGGTGATGTGTATCCGTTGCCCCGAATACAGGAGATAATAGATCAATTTGGTGCTGCTAAGTATTTCTCAACTCTTGACGCAAAATCGGCGTATTGGGCGATCCCGGTGGCAGAACAGGATAGGGAAAAAACAGCATTCTCGGATGGTAGGCACACTTATCAATTCCGTAGGATGCCGTTTGGTTTGAAGACAGCGCCTTCGTCGTTTCAGAGGGCCATCAACTTTATCCTTAGTCCGGTACTGGGTAGGCATTCTTTAGCGTACCTGGATGATGTTGTGATATATTCCAGGACGTTTGAGGAACACCTACAGGACTTGACTGAGACTTTGAAGTTGTTAGATCAGGCAGGTTTCAGGCTGAATGTTCAGAAGTGCACCTTGGCGGCTCAGAAATTCAAATTTCTGGGGTTCCAGGTGTGCCCAGACGGTATCCGACCTGACCCAGATTCTTGCCGCGCCATTGCTGACATGCCTACTCCAAGGACAGCAAAGGACGTGCGTAGGTTTTTGGGGGCGGCCGGATATTTTCGTCGTCACATTGAAGGTTTCGCTGGCATTTCAGCACCCCTGACTGATCTGACAAAGAAAAATGCGAAGTTTGTGTGGAAATCAGAACATGACGAGGCCTATCGCAAACTGAAAGACCAACTAATCACGACACCGGTATTGGCTATTCCTGATTTTGAGAAAGAGTGGGAAGTGCACACTGACGCCAGCGGTATTGCTATTGGCGGGTGCTTAATTCAGCGAGACGCAGATAATTTACCCCATCCAGTAGCCTATTTCAGTAGGAAGGTCAAAGGACCTGAAGTTCGTTATTCAGCTACGGATCGGGAGGCACTGGCAGTAGTAGAATCAGTTAGGTATTTCGAGCCTTACCTATTTCAGCGGCATTTTGTAATCTACACAGACCATCGAGCGTTAACACACATATTTAAAAAGCGAACGAAATGCCCACGAATGTCACGCTGGTCTCACGAACTTTCGGCCCACTCATTCCAGATTTTGTACAAGCCTGGTCCAGCCCATGTTGTGCCAGATACGCTAAGTAGAAATATAGCGGCAGTACAGATTAATGAAAACATTGAAACCATTCCATCGGATAAAATGAGAGAATACCAGATGAACGAGCCGAGATGGAAAGAGATTATTGAGTATTTAGAGGGAGGAAAATACCCCAAAAAGAAAAAGAATTTACCTATACATGATTTTGAGATGAAACAGGGCGTCCTGTATTATGTTAATAGCCAGAATGATAGGGCAGTATTTCAGCTAGTTATTCCGGACGCGTTGCGGTCATCAGCGTTAAAGCTTACACATGCTTCAAAAATTGCAGGGCATCCGGGGATCTTTAAAACGCACTTAAAAGCAAAGTCTCTATTTTATTTTCCAGGATTACTTTCTGAGGTAATCAATTTCGTGAAGTCGTGCCCTCGTTGCCAGAGGAGGAAAGGCACCCTTAAGGTACAAGCCCCACTTCAGGAATTCCCTGAAATTCGTGAACCGTTAGATCGTGTGGGGGCCGATCTGATTGATTTACACCACAGTCATTCAGGTAACAGATATGTGTTGGTACTAGTTGACCATCTGTCTAGATACACTACACTAGTTGCATTACCTCAGAAGGATTCTCGTACGGTTGCAGATGCGTTCTTGCGTAGGTTCGTTACTGTATTCGGACCTCCTAAAGTTTTAGTCTCTGACCGGGGTCAAGAATTCAATGGGAATATATTTAGAGAAGTTTGTAAGATTTTAGAGACAACTTCGGCTTTTACAACGGCCTACCACCCACAAGCAAACGGAATGACGGAACGGACTAATCGTTCAGTCAAGGATATGCTTGCAATCCTTGCTGAACATGATGCAAACACCTGGGATGAACACCTACCCTATGTTCAGTTCGCCTTGAATACTGCCATCCACCAATCAATTAACACCCAACCACTTCATTTGTTTACTGGTAATTCATGCAATTTCCCCTCAGGTCTGCTTAACAGACATAATGTTGCATACGGGGAGGACTATCCTTCAGAGGTCCTTGGAAAAATGAGAAATGCATGGAATATTGCAGCTGAAGCGTCCAAGAAGGCACGGACTCGGTATGCTCATTTTTATGACAAGAAAGTGCGCCCTCTTGAGTTGACGGAAGGAAGCCTCGTATTGAGAGTGAATGAGGCTGCGCCCGCCAATCAGAGCAGGAAACTAGCTCCGAGGTGGCGAGGACCATATAGAGTAATTAAAAGGGCGGGGCCGGTTAATCTTGTTATAAAAGGAGTGTTCGAGGACCAGGTGGAAAGGACAATTCACGTAAATAAATTGAAACATTATCATGCTAGAGAGGAATTAGAACTGCCTTCAGCGGGTCTAGTTCCTGACTCAGCAGTGCTGACTCATGGCTTCACCGACGAGTCAGAAGATGAGGATGACCCTCTGTCATCGCTCATCAGTAGTCAGGTGCAGTCTCGCCACCCTATGGTGACGAGATCTCGCGCTATACAGTAAAGTAACTTCCTTGGTTAGTATAATTTAGTATTCATTAGATTTTCCTGTAAAGGCAATGAGATGTACTATGTCTATACTTGACTCAGGTAGCAACTTTTACCGTGCTCTGGGGTTCCACCTCCACCAAACCCAGAGTATATCTATGCTTCCGCTGTGTTGTGTCTGTCTGTTTCCAGGTCTGATTGGTACACCGACCCAGTTGTTCCAGCCACACGTGAACCCTTGTCTGTAAAGACCCAGGGGGGAGGCACGTTACACAAAGCCCTCCCCCCACCAGACCCAGTAACCCATACATCAGTTACTTTGGGGATAAGTGACTGTCCAAGAGTCACCCGGCCGACGCCTCACGTCACTAACGAGGTTGTCAGGGCCAGCGAGCTGCCCACATTATAGCAGTCACCGGAGGTGCCATACAACGCCGGGGTAGCTGTCTCGAGATCACCAATACCCACCTGCTGCGTCATCAAGACTGCAGTCAGTCCAGCAGTGTTGGAGGAGAGGTCAAGAAATGGAAAGCACGTAGCAGTACTCAAGAATTTCGCCGGAAGATTAATGATTACGTCATCTGAAGTAACAAGAAAGCAGAAGTAAGGCGGTCACAGGTGGAAGCACGGTTTCCCTACAGAGTACCGGGACTCGCCAATAGAAGGTCGCAAAATTGTCTCCTTTGGCCTAAAGTCGGCGGTACGAGGGTATACACAGTTGGTGTTTACGGCCTAGTAACCTGGTGACATCAAGAAACGCCTGAGATGACGTGAGCAATGATGGAAGACGAGATTCACCTGTTCTGCAAACAAGCAACCCGCCTCTACGACCTTCTGACACCACTCCTGCTAAGAGACACCGTTGGTACATCCAGTTCTGCTCTGCTGTGGTCATCTGCGACGACAAGTTTAACATCAAGACTGCCGTGTGAACTGTGATTGATACGAAGGCGTGTGGACTGTCGAGAGCAAGATTAATGGCCGAAGTAACAGTATTCTACAGCTGTCACTTGGCACTCCGCTCTACTACACTCTGTCGTCATTCAGGAGTACCGGATGGGAGTACAAGAGGACCAGGTATTGATGTCTACACATGAGAAGAAGCAAGATCGACACCGTCATCGTCAGCGACTACATTCAGCATCCAGCAGCATCGATTTTTTTTTTTCGATTACTCAATATGAACAATTGATACAAACAACAAAGTTGGCTCTGAACATCTGTGTAAAGAACATCTGGACACTTTTGTTTAAATGTTGAAAAACAGAGTTAGAATCACAATATTTTTTAAATGTTGAAAAACAGATTTAAAATAATTCTGGTATAATATATGAATTTTACTCTATAAATTGGTCAGTAATCAAAATCGAAGCCCCTGTGTAATTGTCTCAGCCCAGAACAAACGGTTATGGAAAATTATGTTGTGCTATTTTTTTCAGAATGTTTGAACACAGGAAAGGCGGACCAATATAAACATTGACACTTCTAGTGAGTGAGAACACTTGGCTGTTCAGTCAGCTGAAACCTGTGATATAGTATAGGAATTTTTTTTATATTTTTAGATACATGTAATAAACGTTAGGTGTGTTCCTTAGCATGTCAAGGTTGACATTGATGGGGAGTGGTCAGTACACGGATGTGAACTTGATAGTTCCGTAGTACGCTCCCGGATGACTGAAAGTTCAGTCTGAAGATATACTCTAATGTTTGTTTGAGCACGGTGTGGCCGGCTCTAGAGGACACATGGACTTGGCTAGTGAAGAGTCAAGAGAGTTTAATAGCTAGTTTTTTATGGTAGAGTAGGGACATGTTATTTAGCTATGTCAGTAAGGATAGGATGTATGTTTCCTGATATTAGAAGATTGCCGTCAGTTGACAGCTGAGAAATTTATGAATTTAAACATGTTGATGTTGGACACTCAAATATTTGTCGAATTTTATTAGTTAGGTTAGCTTTTGTTTGTGGCATGAGTTGAATTGTGGGTTTGGATACTAAACCTCGTGATTTTTAACAAATTAACAAGGTTTACTAAGTGCTTGTGCGGGGGGGTTGTAACAAACTAGGCTGTTGTAAGAATTATCCAGAGTGGTTTATCGACAAAAGAGAATAGGAAGCTGAGCCGCATGGTGACCTGACCCCCAGGGGAATTCGCGGTGGAAATAACCAACGCTTTGTTCATAGCTGCGTATAATGAATCATCCTATAGTATTCAGTAATTTAGAGAAATTAGCCTTTATTCATTTTGCATTAAAATTGTATTGTATAATAGTACTGGATACAATATCAAGAGTATTCTAATTGTTGAGTTTAAGTCACCATCAGTGACGTCACGAATCAGATCTAACTTTTAAGGCGGAGTGACCGGCGGTCATAGGTCAGCAGGGTTGACATGTCTAATATTTCTCAAAGTTTTAATAACCATTTTTGTGATCGGGAACAGCTTTGCCGTTAGATGTTTGTGTAATCTAATTAAAGTAAAATAATTCAACCAGTCTGGATCAATTCAGTACAAACAGAGGTTAATTGTTATAACTTAAACCTTGCTAGTAACTTGGTAGAACTTTGACTAGGCGGAAGGATACAATGTTCTGTCTGGGGGAGACCAGACAAGGAAGAGATTAGTGTGGTCACGGAAGCAGCTGGGAGAGGTCAAACATCTTACCTCTCCCCAAGACCAGCCAAGACATCTAGCTGGTCGCCCAAGGTATAGTTGCTATTGTCAAGTATAGAAATAGTCTCATTTGCCACTCAGGTCAAGTAGGGAGTGTTAAAGTGATAGGGAGTGAACAGATTTAGATTTTTGTTTTAGTTTTCTTTTAATAAATTAAGTTAATAATTTGCATTTTTATTGTTTCCATTTGGTTATGTGTATACTTGTCCTGGTCACGTGGTCCACACGAGGCAGAGTTGCATTGGGCGCCGATTCTAACATCGAATCGGAGTTATCATTACCGTGTAATTTATTCCACACTCAAGGTCATCGTTTATAGTGGGGATCAAGCCCCTAGGTTGATTAATTAGCGTGATCGATCCAGACCTCGATCATTGCTCTTGTATTACTGGTCTGGTGGTGGCAGCAGAGGTGACTCTAGGGTTTTGTTCAGAGCTTAGGTCACGTCATACTGGGTGTAGAATCCTAAGTCGGTCAATCGTCTTAGGACCACGTGGCGTGGAGTTGGCTTTGTTAAAAGTTTTGGAGTCCCTTGGTTTAGAAATAAAAGTAAGAATACGGGTAGAGGGAGTAGAAAGAAGGAAGTAAAGAGAGAGGAACCTAAACTCGTGTTACATCCGCCCGCCGCCACTCTCCGCCACCGCCGCCACTGTCCGCCACCGCCGCCACTGTCCGCCACAGCCGCCACTGTCCGCCACAGCCGCCACTGTCCGACCGCCGCCACTGTCCGCCCGCCGCCACTGTCCGCCACAGCCGCCACTGTCCGCCCGCCGCCACTGTCCGCCACAGCCGCCACTGTCCGCCCGCCGCCACTGTCCGCCACAGCCGCCACTGTCCGCCACAGCCGCCACTGTCCGCCACAGCCGCCACTGTCCACCACAGCCGCCACTGTCCGCCACCACCGCCAATGTCCGCCACAGCTGCCACTGTCCGCCCGCCGCCACCGCCGCCACTGTCCGCCCGCCGCCACTGTCCGCCACCGCCACCACTGTCCGCCACCGCCACCACTGTCCGCCACCGCCACCACTGTCCGCCACCGCCACCACTGTCCGCCACCGCCACCACTGTCCGCCACCGCCACCACTGTCCGCCCGCCGCCGCCACTGTCCGCCCGCCGCCACTGTCCGCATCCCGCCACTGTCCACCACCGCCGCCACTATCCGCCACCGCCACCACTGTCCGCCCGCCGCCACTGTCCGCCCGCGCCACTGTCCGCCCGCGCCACTGTCCGCCCGCGCCACTGTCCACCACCGCCGCCACTGTCCGCCCGCCGCCACTGTCCACCACCTCCGCCACAGCCGCCACTGTTCGCCCGCCGCCACTGTCCGCCACAGCCGGCACTGTCCGCCCGCCGCCACTGTCCGCCACAGCCGCCAATGTCCGCCACAGCCGCCACTGTCCGCCCGCCGCCACCGCCGCCACTGTCCGCCCGCCGCCACTGTCCGCCACCGCCGCCACTGTCCGCCACCGCCACCACTGTCCGCCACCGCCACCACTGTCCGCCACCGCCGCCACTGTCCGCCCGCCGCCGCCACTGTCCGCCCGCCGCCACTGTCCACCACCGCCGCCACTATCCGCCACCGCCACCACTGTCCGCCCGCCGCCACTGTCCGCCCGCGCCACTGTCCACCACCGCCGCCAATGTCCGCCCGCCGCCCCTGTCCACCACCGCCGCCACCGCCGCCACTGTCCGCCCGCCGCCCCTGTCCACCACCGCCGCCACTGTCCGCCCGCCGCCACTGTCCGCCACCGCCGCCACTGTCAACCACCGCCGCCACAGCCGCCACTATCCGCCCGCCACCACTGTCCGCCACCGCAGCCATTGTCCGCCACAGCCGCCAATGTCCACCGTACAGCCTCCCTTCTCTCCGTTAGTTAATAATTATAATTGTTAGTAAATAAAAAAAGAAATATAAATTATTAGATTTTTTTTACCCTTAAATTGGTTTTTATATTTAAATTGAAAATAATAATATAATATAAAATAAAATATAATAAAAATAATATAATATAAAATAATATAATTTAATTTCAAGAAATTTAACTGTAAACACAAAGATGTGAAAAGGGTTCAGATTATAGGCTCAAACCTTTCATAAGAGATTCATAGTGGTGTATGAATGGATTATGAATGACTCATGTTAGGATTGTAAAGTTGCCACAACATCTCAAATTAGTGTTAGATACGTAGGTTTTGGTTATAAGTTTTGGAAACCTATTTAAGTTGTGACGATAATCTCCTTCAAGAGATTGAGCCTGCTCTTCCCTCCATAATTACGTCGTAGAAATTAAATAAAATTACTATGGAAGAAATGTCCAACAACAACACCAGCAAGGCTTGCCAGAGCGCAAAACGTTGCAGCCAGAGACACCTGTTCAGACTCAAACCGCCAAACTACTCGTTGATCGCTACCGGCCCCGCTGATTGGTCGCCGGTCTGGCTGCACCTGCACTCGCCCCCCCAATACTACTTGATGTCTGGGGTCGCCACGACCTCAGACCTCAGAATGTTCAGTGCTTTCGTAGTTATCACTCCTCCCAGCTAGACGTTAGCGTGTACTGAGAGTGGTGATAGCTTAATGCCAATATTCCAGCACCTCCCATTTAATTTTGTGTTGCACTTCTTGTTATTTTGCCTTAACGTAACTTTTCATTGTGTCATTTAATTATTCTTATTATTTTGATTGATTGATTTTATTATAAGAATTTGTTTGTGCATTTTTTTCATGTTTTGATTTATTTAACGTAATTAAAATTTCATTGTTAAAATTTACTTGTGTTTTGTGTGTCTTCTCCTTACCTTACCACAGACGACGTTCCAGTTTTTCTATTTTTTTTTTATAACTATGTGACGAGGCCATACCCCTAGCCTTAAACAGCCGAACACCAACGCGTTACCGTCACAAGTTATATGGGGGCCTGTCCTAGGAGCTTCACTCAGGTACTGGTGCCAAGTGGTAATTTATGGTAAGCGTATTTAACTTTGTTAACGTAGCTTTACTATTTTTCATATTCAATTTCATTTTTTATAAGGTGCGGTGTATTGTGCATTACGAGAGTAACATATAGTGAAGGTGAGACAACTTTGGATTACGTGGTGACTGTAGGCCGCAGTCATACTCTTAATTGGTCATCTCTCCCTCCGTGTTATTACTCGTATTTACCATCTATGTCCCTTGAATATTTCTCATTCTGACAGATCATCATATTGGTACTGTGGTCTGCCCCGGGTCAAGAGTACCCAATCTTCTGCAATCTGACTGTAGGAGGACAAAGAGGGCCATAGTTCCTCTAGCTCGAACTTTAGTTGCTGAATTGGGACCTCAGCAGCAGTTCTCGTCACCAGTTGACACCTCGCACCCCTACACGTCAGTCAGAGATGATGATACATACAACGGTAGGGAATTAGCTTATTTTTTCAGAGCACAAAAGTTCGCTAATTCTGTAAGTATCATATTAAATTCAGTAGGAAAAACTTGCTTTATGTCCTATAGAGACGTGGCAAGGTATGCCTACATCCTTGGACTACCAATTTTACTTTTGAAGCATTTAATTGTTTCATTTGTTTTCGAAACTCTGTTTCATTTGTTAGTAGGATTTTCTTGCCCTTATCCTCTTACATGGGTACCGGGTACAAGATTTCCTGCGCCCTTGATTTAATTTAATCATTTAACATCTTTTACTTAACTTTAATTGTTAAAGATCACACAGGATAGGTACCAGTTGCCACGTTGTCCTGTTTCTGACATTCACTATTGAATATTCGTGTACCTTTATTTGCTAATTTCACCATGTTTCGTCTCCAAGCTTTCCGTACAAATCCAGCAGGTGAAATAGGGACTTTAAGTCGTGCCAAGAGGACTGAATTACAAACTCTTGCACATGAGTATCAACTAGAAGTTCCCTACCAAGCCAACAAAAATGACCTACACAACCTGTTGCTGGATTACTATTTAGAGCAAGGTAAGATAGACTCTGAAACTCATGAAACTTACTATATTGCAGATAAAACTGATTTGGCAACGCTGAAACTCAAACTAGAGCTGGCCAAGATTGAAGAACGAACAGCTGCCATACGGAGGGAAGAACAAGAACGCGAGGCTGCTTTGAGAAGAGACGAACAAGAACGCGAAGCCGCTTTGAGGAGAGAAGAACACGAACGTGAGTTCACATTACTCCGTGAACGTGAACGAATACAGCTTGAAACACTCCAGGAGCGGGAACGCTTACAGCTCGAAACCAAACAACGCGAGTTAGAGATACAACGCGAACATGACAAGCAACAAGCGACTCTGGCTCTAGAGTGTCGTCAACGTGAAATCGCCTTGGAAACTTCACACTTCACTCAACGCCAGCAAGCTACTGCCAATCTTCCCGTCAGTTTTAATATATCACATGCAAGTAAGTTAATGCCATCCTTTGTAGAAGCAGAAGTTGATGTGTTCTTTACCACCTTTGAAACCCTTGCTAATCAACTCAGTTGGCCTGTCGACCAATGGGCCACACTTCTCAGAGTCCATCTTACAGGTAGAGCTGCAGTCACACTCAGTACTTTGGCGTCTGAGAATGACTACTACACTCTGAAACAAGCAGTGTTGGACGCCTACCTCCTCTCTACTGAAAGTTATAGAAGGAAATTCCGTGACCACCTGAAGGCAAGTACCACTACCTTCCTCGAGTTTGCTAACACGAAACGGAGGTATTTCATGAAATGGCTGGAAGCAGCACATGTCTCTACTTTTACAGAACTCGTCAACCTGATGCTTGTTGAAGAATTCTTGAGACGTGTGCCGCCTCCTGTCCGCCTCTACTTAGCAGATAAAGAAGAAACCGACTACCTGAAGTGTGCTAAGTCGGCTGACACTTACAGCCTCATCCACCGGCTGACACCCGAACCATCCTCCAGTAAGAAGTCGTGGTACAGTTACGAGAAGGTGAGCCCCGATCAAGCTGGTTCACAACTGTACTGCAAGTATTGTAGACTCTATGGACATACCATAGACAAGTGTGGTAAGTCTCAATACAAGGGAATCACTGACCAACAAAGACCCAAACCAACTCCTCCTAAGTCCGGTAAGCCTGTGATGAATGTTGGTGTTGATGTTAATGATCTTTCTCTTTTCAGTAACCACCTGTATACTGGAACTGTCTCTGCCAACGGTTCAAATCCGGAGGGACGTTTCAAATTGAAGATCTTGAGGGACACAGCGGCTCTACAATCGATCATCTTGAAGTCGGCTGTGCCCAACATCGTCTACACCGGAGAAACCGTCTTCATCACTGACCTCACTGCTACCACTCCATACCCTCTCGCCAGAGTCCACCTGGATTGTCCCTACGTGAACGGGGAAGTCCAAGTCGCCGTCAGGGAAAAGCCTTTTCCCATGCCTGGAGTGCAACTTCTCCTAGGCAACGACTTGGCAGAAGACCTGCAACCGACCAACCTGATCGTCATGGACAAACCCCAGGTGTGTAACTCTGTGCCAATAAACCCTATTCTTGAGTATGTTCCAGCAGAGGTTCAAGAGAGTGATGAAGTTTCTCCTCCGGTTCTCGTGACCACCCGTGCACAAGCCGCACGTCCACAGCCAGCTGACTCTACTGCTACCGCTGTCCCTCAAGACCCTCAGAAACTACCCCCGCATCTGACCAAGTTGGAGTTCCGTAAGTTGCAGAGGGAAGATCTTACTTTAACACCATTGTTTTTCCAGGCTGAGACTCAACCCGACAGTATTCCTGGGTTCTTCCTAGAGAACGACTTGCTCTACCGCAGATATAGACCCAGTAAATTGAAGGAGGAGGACGATTGGGCCAACATCGAACAACTTGTGATTCCCACCAGCCTGCGGCCCACTATTCTACACCTGGCCCACGGAGCATTCTCCCACTACGGCTTCAACAAGACTTACCATGGGATTCGTCAAGACTACTACTGGCCAGGTATGGTAAATAACGTCAAACAGTACGTAAAACAGTGTCATACATGTCAGATGGCAGGCAAACCGAACGTCTCCATTCCCAGAGCACCACTGATTCCCATACAGGTGCCTGCGGAACCTTTCCACAGACTCATAATAGACTGTGTTGGTCCTTTACCTCGGACCAGTTCAGGTAACGCCTACATCCTAACCATCCTGTGTCCTACCACCAGATTTCCCATACCAGTTCCAGTGAAGAACATCACGGCTGCTACGGTTATAAAACATCTATTGAAGATCTTCACTCAATACGGATTTCCCAGGGAGATTCAAAGTGACTGTGGTACCAACTTCACCAGTGATCTCTTCAAAAGGACACTGGAGGAGTTCAACATCAAACAGGTATTATCCAGCCCCTATCATCCTGCTTCACAGGGTTCTCTTGAACGTAGTCATCAGACCATCAAAGCACTCTTGAAAAAGTTTTGTAGTGAAACCTCGAAGGATTGGGATAAGCAGATTGACCTTATAATGTGTATTTTCAGAAGTCTCCCCAATGAGTCCCTAGGAGTATCTCCTTATGAGATGCTCTACGGCCGTAAGTGCCGTACTCCCCTTAAGGCTTTCAAAGACTCTCTCAGAGATGCCACCTTCAGTGAGCATCAGAATGTGCCCCAGTTTCTTCAAAACCTTCAACACATTCTAGAGAGAGTCCACCGTTTTGCCCATGATAATCTATTGAAAGCCCAGGTGAGAATGAAGACTCATTACGACCAGACCAGCAAAGTAAGAAAATTCAAGCCGGGAGACTTCGTCCTTGCCTATTTCCCTATCCCAGGTTCACCTTTACAAAACAGGTTTTCAGGACCCTACTGCGTCAAAGAGTGCAGGAATAATAACAACTACGTGATAGAGACTCCAGATAGGCGGCGGAAGACCCAGCTGTGCCACGTCAACCTCCTGAAGCAATATAATGGTACTCCTCCCACTGTCTTGACTAACTATTCTACTTTCACAGAACCCTACATCCACAGTGAGACCTTCCCAGCTTCTCCTCCCGAAAGCACTGACAAGGAGTCAGCGCTTTCTAATTCCGAAATCCTTAATGATCTTCCCAAATACTTTCAGGATAATCATAGTGCACCTCTCGTCAAGGTCTTCAGAGAACATCAAGAGTTGTTCCGAGATGATCCCCAAGAGTGTAATGTTACCCAGCACGACATCCAACTGCTCCCCGACACCCGGCCGATTCGTCAACCCTTCTACCGAATCAGCCCGAGCAAGAAGGAAGTCATGCGTGCTGAGGTGCAATACCTCTTGGATCATGGACTGGCTACACCTTGTGAGTCCCCCTGGGCCTCACCTTGTATCTTGGTGCCCAAACCCCAAGGTAAGGTGCGGTTGTGCACTGACTATCGTAAACTGAACTCTGTCACTGTCAAGGATGCTTACCCCTTGCCAAGGATAGATGACATCCTTGATGCCATTGGTAGTGCCCAGTACTTGTCCCAAGTGGACTTGCTTAAGGGGTACTATCAAGTGTGTCTAACGGAGCGCGCTAAAGAGATATCTGCCTTCATCACTCCTTTTGGACTTTTCAGATATGAACGCCTTCCTTTCGGACTATGTAATGCCCCGGCCACCTTTCAAAGAGCTGTCAACCGTGTCGTCCAGGGCTTGGATAACACATACGCCTACCTGGACGATATCGTCGTAGCCTCCAACTCATGGAGTGAACATCTGCTCCAGCTGCGACGTCTGTTCTCCAAGCTCCTGACAGCCGGCCTCACCATCAACCTGGGCAAGTCCACTTTCGCGAAAGGTAAAGTGCGTTATCTGGGTCATGTTATTGGGAGTGGCAGCATAGCTCCGTTAGACTCACACACTCAAGCCATCCAACAGTATCCACAGCCTACCACCAGGAAGCAGCTCCTGCGCTTCCTTGGTCTTGCCTCTTACTACCGTAGGTTTGTGAGGAATTTCAGTACAGTCGCCACACCTCTAATTCTATTAACCAGTCCCAAGCAACGGTATAATTGGACCATGCAGCAAACCGTTGCTTTCGAACAACTCAAATTCCTCCTCTGTTCTAACCCCATTCTCGCCTCTCCAGATATCACCAAGCCTTTCGTCCTTCATGTCGACGCCAGTGGTACCGGCGTTGGTGGTGTCCTGATGCAACAACGAGGCGAGGAGGTTCTACCTGTCAGCTACAAACTGAAACCACACCAGAGGAACTACAGCACTATTGAAAAGGAGCTACTATCCATCGTCCTGAACCTCCAACACTTCGCTCCGTACCTACAAGGCGCCAGGTCTAGCACCATCTTCTCAGACCACAACCCTCTCCGCTTCCTACATCAAGCCCAATTCACCAACCAGCGTCTTCTACGATGGGCTCTGTATTTACAAGACTTCAACCTGGAGATCCGCTATATCAAGGGTTCTGACAACACCATAGCCGATGCCCTCTCCAGAGTTTATGAAGTAGAAGCGACTCCATCCATTACTCCACCACATAACGACGTACTTCTTCCAGAACCGCAGGCTTCGGGGGAGAGTTGTGACGATAATCTCCTTCAAGAGATTGAGCCTGCTCTTCCCTCCATAATTACGTCGTAGAAATTATATAAAACTACTATGGAAGAAATGTCCAACAACAACACCAGCAAGGCTTGCCAGAGCGCAAAACGTTGCAGCCAGAGACACCTGTTTAGACTCAAACCGCCAAACTACTCGTTGATCGCTACCGGCCCCGCTGATTGGTCGCCGGTCTGGCTGCACCTGCACTCGCCCCCCCAATACTACTTGATGTCTGGGGTCGCCACGACCTCAGACCTCAGAATGTTCAGTGCTTTCGTAGTTATCACTCCTCCCAGCTAGACGTTAGCGTGTACTGAGAGAGGTGATAGCTTAAAGCCAATATTCCAGCACCTCCCATTTAATTTTGTGTTGCACTTCTTGTTATTTTGCCTTAACGTAACTTTTCATTGTGTCATTTAATTATTCTTATTATTTTGATTGATTGATTTTATTATAAGAATTTGTTTGTGCATTTTTTTCATGTTTTGATTTATTTAACGTAATTAAAATTTCATTGTTAAAATTTACTTGTGTTTTGTGTGTCTTCTCCTTACCTTACCACAGACGACGTTCCAGTTTTTCTATTTTTTTTTTATAACTATGTGACGAGGCCATACCCCTAGCCTTAAACAGCCGAACACCAACGCGTTACCGTCACAAAGTCCACACACAATATCGTATCTGATACGATAAAACAAACGTTTCCAATCCTTTCAAATACTTTCCAGATATGTTGTGGCAACCTAAAATAGTTTGCTGGGCATATGTTGGGTAAAAAAAGTCGCAATTTCAAACTGCGAATACGTGCAGAGAGCCAGAATTTGCCTCCAAAATATGGCTCAGGCCTCGAAATTGGGAAGTTTGGGATATTTTGAAAATTGCAGGGGGGTTTGGGACAAATATGACCAAACGCCGCTTTCAGTTCTTGGCATATGTTGGGTATAAAAAAGTCGCAATTTCAAACTATGAATACGTGCAGAGGGCCAGAATTTGGCTCCAAAATATGGCTCAGGCTTCGAAATTGAATGTTTGGGATATTTTGAAACCTGCAGGGGAGTTTGTGCAAAATGTGACTCACTGCCGCATTCAGTACTTGGCATATGTTGGGTATAAAAAGTCGAAATATCAAACTGCGAATACGTGCAGAGAGCCAGAATTTGGCGCTAAAATATGGCTCAGGCCTCGGAATTGGGATGTTTGGGATATTTTGAAAACTGCAGGGGAGTTTGGGACAAAAATGACCAAACGCCACTTTCAGTGCTTGGCATATGTTGGGTATAAAAAGTCGTAATTTCAAACTGCGAATACGTGCAGTGGGCCAAAATTTGGCTCCAAAATTTGGCCCAGGCCTCGAAATTGGGATATTTGGGATATTTTGAATACTGCAGGGAGGTTTGGGTCAAATGTGACCAAACGCCGCATTCAGTACTTGGCACATGTTGGGTATAAAAATGCGTAATTTCAAACTGCGAATACGTGCAGAGAGCCAGAATTTGGCTCCAAAATATGGCTCAGGCCTCGAAATTGGGATGTTTGGGATATTTTGTAAACTGCAGGGGGTTTGGGACAAATATGACCAAACGCCGCTTTCAGTACTTGGCATATGTTGGGTATAAAAATTCGTAATTTCAAACTGCGAATACGTGTAGAGAGCCAGAATTTGGCTCCAAAATATGGCTAAGGCCTCGAAATTGGGATGTTTGGGATATTTTGAAAACTGCAAGGGAGTTTTTTCAAAATGTGACTCACTGCCGGTACCAGTACTTGGCATATGTTGGGTGTAAAAGTCGTAATTTCATACTGCGAATACGTGCAGAGAGCAAGAATTAAGCTCCAAAATATGGCTCAGGCCTCGAAATTGGGATGTTTGGGATATTTTGAAAACTGCAGGGGAGATTGGGACAAATGTGACCAAACGCCGCTTTCAGTACTTGGCATATGTTGGGTATAAAAAGTCGTAATTTCAAACGGCGAATACGTGCAGAGAGCCAGAATTTGGCTCCAAAATATGGCTCAGGCCTCGTAATTGGGATGTTTGGGGAATTTTGAAAACTGCAGGGGAGTTTGTGAAAATGTGACTCACTGCTGCTTTCAGTATTTGGCATATGTTGGGTATAAAAAGTCGAATTTTCAAACTGCGAATACGTGCAAAGAGCCAGAATTTGGCTCCAAAATATGGCTCAGCCTCGAAATTGGGTTGTTTGGAATATTTTGAAACTGCAGGGGAGTTTGGGACAAAATGACCAAATGCCACTTTCAGTACTTTGCATATGTTGGGTATAAAAAGTAGTAATTTCAAACTGCGAAAAGGTGCAGAGAGCTAGAATTTCGCTCCAAATTATGGCTCAGGTTACGAAATTGGGATGTTTGGGATATTTTGAAAACTGCAGTGAGGTTTGGGACAAATGTGACCAAACACCGCTTTCAGTACTTGGCATATGTTTGGTATAAAAATGTCGTAATTTCAAACAGCGAATATGTGCAGAGAGCCATAATTTGGCTCCAAAATATAGCTCAGGCCTCGAAATTGGGATCTTTGGGATATTTTGAAAACTGCAGGGGTGTTTGTAAAAAATGTGACTCACTGCCGCTTTCATTACTTGGCATATGTTGGGTATAAAAAGTCGTAATATCACACTGCGAATACGTGCAAAGAGCCAGAATTTGGCTCCAAAATATGGCTCAGGCCTCGAAATTGGGATGTTTGGGATATTTTGAAAACTGCAGGTGAGTTTTTGCAAAATGTGACTCACTCCCGCTTTCAGTATTTTGCATATTTTGGGTATAAAAATTCGTAATTTCAAACTGCGAAAACGTGCATAGAGCCAGAATTTGGCTCCAAAATTTGCCTCAGGCCTCGAAATTGGGATGTTTGGGGTATTTTGAAAATTTCAGGGGAGTTTTTGCAAAAAGTGACTCACTGCCGCTTTCAGTACTTGGCATATGTTGGGTATAAAAAGTCGTTATATCAAACTGCGAATACGTGCAGAGAGCCAGAATTTGGCACCAAAATATGGCTCAGGCCTCGAAATTGGGATATTTGGGATATTTTGAAAACTGCAGGGAGGTTTGGGTCACATGTGACCAAACGCCGCATTCAGTACTTCGCACATGTTGGGCATTAAAAGGCGTAATTTCAAACTGCGAATACGTGCTGAGAGCCAGAATTTGGCTCCAAAATATGGCTCAGGCCTCGAAATTGGGAAATTTGGGATATTTTGTAAACTGCAGGGGGTTTGGGACAAATATGACCAAACGCCGCTTTCAGTACTTGGCATATGTTGGGTATAAAAATTCGTAATTTCAAATTGCGAATACGTGCAGAGAACCAGAATTTTGCTCCAAAATATGGCTAAGGCCTCGAAATTGGGATGTTTGGGATATTTTGAAAACTGCAGGGGAGTTTTTTCAAAATGTGACTCACTGCCGGTTTCAGTACTTGGCATATGTTGGGTGTAAAAGTCGTAATTTCATATTGCGAATACACGCAGAGAGCCAGAATTAGGCTCCAAAATATGGCTCAGGCCTCGAAATTGGGATGTTTGGGATATTTTGAAAACTGCAGTGAGGTTTGGGACAAATGTGACCAAACGCCGATTTCAGTACTTCGCATATGTTTGGTATAAAAATGTCGTAATTTCAAACTGCGAATACATGCAGAGAGCCAGAATTTGACTCCAAAATATTGCTCAGGCCTCGGAATTGGAATGTTTGGGATATTTTGAAAACTGCAGGGGAGTTTGGGACAAAAATGACCAAACGCCACTTTCAGTACTTGGCATATGTTGGGTATAAAAATTCGAAATATCACACTGCGAATACGTGCAGAGGGCCAGAATTTGGCGTTAAAATATGGCTCAGAGCCTCGAAATTGGGATATTTGGGATATTTTCAAAACTGCAGGGGAGTTTGTGCAAAATGTGATTCACTGCCGCTTTCAGCACTTGGCTTATATTGGGTATAAAATGTCGTAATTTCAAAGTGCGAATACGTGCATAGGACCATGATTTGGCTCCAAAATATGGCTCAGGCCTCGAAATTGGGATGTTTGGGATATTTTGAAAACTGCAGGGGACTTTGGGACAAAAATGACCAAAGGCCACTTTCAGTTCTTGGCATATGTTGGGTATAAAAAGTCGTAATTTCAAATTACGAAAACGTGCAGAGAGCCAGAATTTGGCTCCAAAATATTTCTCTGGCCTCGAAATTGGGATGTTGGGGATATTTTGAAAACTGCAGGGAGGTTTGGGACAAATGTGACCAAACGCTGCTTTCAGTACTTCGCATATGTTGGGTATAAAAAAGTCGTAATTTTAAACAGCGAATACGTGCAGAGAGCCAGAATTTGGCTCCAAAATATGTCTCAGGCCTCGAAATTGGGATGTTTGGGATATTTTGAAAACTGCAGGGGAGTTTTGGACAAAAATGACCAAACGCCACTTTCAGTACTTGGCATATGTTGGGTATAAAAAGTCGAAATATCAAACTGCGAATACGTGCAGAGAGCCAGAATTTGCCTCCAAAATATGGCTCAGGCCTCGAAATTGGGATATTTGGGATATTTTGAAAACTGCAGGGGAGTTTGTGCAAAATGTGATTCACTGCCGCTTCCAGCACTTGGCTTATGTTGGGTATAAAATTTCGTAATTTCAAAGTGCGAATACGTGCATAGAGCCATGATTTGGCTCCAAAATATGGCTCAGGCCTCGAAATTGGGATGTTTGGGATATTTTAAAAAACTGCAGGGGGGTGTGGGACAAATATGACCAAACTCCGCTTTCAGTACATGGCATATGTTGGGTATAAAAAGTCGAAATATTAAACTGCAAATACGTGCAGAGCGCCAGAATTTGGCTCCAAAATATGGCTCAGGCCTCGAAATTGGGATGTTTGGGATATTTTGAAAACTGTAGGGGAGATTGGGACAAATGTGACCAAACGCCGCTTTCAGTACTTGGCATATGTTGGGTATAAAAAGTAATATCACACTGCGAATACGTGCAGAGAGCCAGAATTAGGCTCCAAAATATGGCTCAGGCCTCGAAATTGGGATGTTTGGAATTTTTTGAAAACTGCAGGGGAGATTGGGACAAATGTGACCAAACGCCGCTTTCAGTACTTGGCATATGTTGGGTATAAAAAGTAGTATTTTCAAACTGCGAATACGTGCAAAGAGCCAGAATTTGGCTCCAAAATATGGCTCAGGCCTCGAAATTGGGTTGTTTGGAATATTTTGAAACTGCAGGGGAGTTTGTGCAAAATGTGACTCAATGCCGCGTTCAGTACTTGGTATATGTTGGGTATAAAAAGTCGTAATTTCAAACTGCGAATACGCGCAGAGAGCCAGAATTTGGCTCCAAAATATGGCTCAGGCCTCGAAATTGGGATATTTTAGATATTTTGAAAACTGTAGGGGAGTTTGTGCAAAGTGTGACTCACTGCCCCTTTCTGTACTTGGCATATGTTGGGTATAAAAAGTGGCAATATCAAAATGCGAATACGTGCAGAGAGCCAGAATTTGGTTCCAAAATATGGCTCAGGCCTCGAAATTGGGATATTTGGGATATTTTGCAAACTGCAGGGATGTTTGGGACAAATGTGACCAAACGCCGCTTTCAGTACTTCGCATATGTTGGGTATAAAAAAATCGTAATTTCAAACTGCGAATACGTGCAGAGAGCCAGAATTTGCCTCCAAAATATGGCTTAGGCCTCGAAATTGGGAAGTTTGGGATATTTTGAAAATTGCAGGGGGGGTTTGGGACAAATATGACCAAACGCCGCTTTCAGTTCTTGGCATATGTTGGGTATAAAAAAGTCGCAATTTCAAACTGTGAATACGTGCAGAGAGCCAGAATTTTGCTCCAAAATATGGCTCAGGCTTCGAAATTGGGATGTTTGGGATATTTTGAAACCTGCAGGGGAGTTTGTGCAAAATGTGACTGACTGCCGCTTTCAGTACTTAGCATATGTTGGGTATAAAAAGTCGTAATATCAAAATGCGAATACGTGTAGAGAGCCAGAATTTGGCTCCAAAATATGGCTCAGGCCTCGAAATTGAGATATTTTGGATATTTTGAAAACTGCAGAAAGGGTTGGGGAGAAATGTGACCAAACGCCGCTTTCAGTACTTGGCATATGTTGGGTATAAAAATTCGCAATTTCAACCAGCGAATACGTGCAGAGAGCCAGAATTTGGCTCTAAAATATGGCTCAGGCCTCGAAATTGTGATGTTTGGGATATTTTGAAAACTGCAGGGGAGTTTGTGCAAAATGTGACTCACTACCGCTTTCAGTACTTGGAATATGTTCGGTATAAAAAGTCGTAATTTCAAACTGCGAATACGTGCATAGAGCCAGAATTTGGCTCCAAAATATGGCTCAGGCCTCGAAATTGGCATATTTGTGATACTTTGAAAACTGCAGGGGAGTTTGTTCAAAATGTGACTCACTACCGCTTTCAGTACTTGGCATATGTTGGGTATAAAAAGTCGTAATATCAAACTGCAAATACGTGCAGAGAGCCAGAATTTGACTCCAAAATATGGCTCAGGCCTCGGAATTGGGATGTTTGGGATATTTTGAAAACTGCAGGGGAGTTTGGGACAAAAATGACCAAACGCCACTTTCAGTACTTGGCATATGTTGGGTATAAAAAGTCGAAATATCAAACTGCGAATACGTGCAGAGAGCCAGAATTTGGCGTTAAAATATGGCTCAGGGCGCAGAAATTGGGATATTGGGGATATTTTAAAAACTGCAGGGGAGTTTGTGCAAAATGTGATTCACTGCCGCTATCAGCACTTGGCTTATGTTGGGTATAAAATGTAATTTCAAAGTGCGAATACGTGCATAGAGCCATGATTTGGCTCCGAAATATGGCTCAGGCCTCGAAATTGGGATGTTTGGGATATTTCAAAAAACTGCAGGGGGGTGTGGGACAAATATGACCAAACTCCGCTTTCAGTACATAGCATATGTTGGGTATAAAAAGTCGTAATTTCAAACTGCGAATTAGTGCAGAGAACCAGAATTTGGCGCTATAATATTGGTCAGTCCTCGAAATTGGGATATTTGGGATATTTTGAAAACTGCAGGGAGGTTTAGGACAAATGTGACCAAACGCCACTTTCAGTACTTGGCACATGTTGGGTATAAAAAGTCGTAATTTCAAACTGCGAATACGTGCAGAGAGCTAGAATTTGGCTCCAAAATATGGCTCAAGCCTCGAAATTGGTTAGGTTGGGCTATTTTGAAAACTGCTAGGGGATTTGGGACAAATGTGACCAAACGCTGCTTTCAGTACTTGGCATATGTTGGGTATAAAAAAGTCGCAATTTCAAACTGCGAATAGGTGCAGAGAGCCAGAATTTGGCTCCAAAATATGGCTCAAGCCTTGAAATTGGGATGTTTGGGATATTTTGAAAACTGCAGGGGAGTTTGTGCAAAATGTGACTCACTGCCGCTTTCAGTACTTAGCATATGTTGGGTATAAAAAGTCGTAATATCAAAATGCGAATACGTGTAGAGAGCCAGAATTTGGCTCCAAAATATGGCTCAGGCCTCGAAATTGAGATATTTTGGATATTTTGAAAACTGCAGGGAGGGTTGGGGAGAAATGTGACCAAACGCCGCTTTCAGTACTTGGCATATGTTGGGTATAAAAATTCGCAATTTCAACCAGCGAATACGTGCAGAGAGCCAGAATTTGGCTCTAAAATATGGCTCAGGCCTCGAAATTGGGATATTTGGGATATTTTGAAAACTGCAGGGGAGTTTGTGCAAAATGTGACTCACTTCCGCTTTCAGTACTTGGCATATGTTGGGTATAAAAAAGTCGAAATTTCAAACTGCGAATACGTGCAGAGAGCCAGAATTTGCCTCCAAAATATGGCTCAGGCCTCGAAATTGGGATGTTTGGGATATTTTGAAAACTGCAAGGGACTTTGGGACAAAAATGACCAAACGCCACTTTCAGTACTTGGCATATGTTGGGTATAAAAAGTCGAAATTTCAAACTACGAAAACGTGCAGAGAGCCAGAATTTGGCTCCAAAATATGGCTCTGGCCTCGAAATTGGGATGTTTGGGATATTTTGAAGACTGCAGGGAGGTTTGGGACAAATGTGACCAAACGCTGCTTTCAGTACTTCGCATATGTTGGGTATAAAAAAGTCGAAATTTCAAACAGCGAATACGTGGAGAGAGCCAGAATTTGGCTCCAAAATATGGCTCAGGCCTCGAAATTGGGATGTTTGGGATATTTTGAAAACTGCAGGGAAGTTTTTTCAAAATGTGACTCACTGCCGCTTTCAGTACTTGGCATATGTTGGGTATAAAATGTCGTAATATCACACTGTGAATACGTGCAGAGAGCCAGAATTTGACTCCAAAATATGGCTCAGGCCTCGGAATTGGGATGTTTGGGATAATTTGAAAACTGCAGGGGAGTTTTGGACAAAAATGACCAAACGCCACTTTCAGTACTTGGCATATGTTGGGTATAAAAAGTCGAAATATCAAACTGCGAATACGTGCAGAGAGCCAGAATTTGGCGCTAAAATATGGCTCAGGGCCTCGAAATTGGGATATATGGGACATTTTGAAAACTGCAGGGGAGTTTGTGCAAAATGTGATTCACTGCCGCTTTCAGCACTTGGCTTATGTTGGGTATAAAATGTCGTAATTTCAAAGTGCGAATACGTGCATAGAGCCATGATTTGGCTCCAAAATATGGCTCAGGCCTCGGAATTGGGGAGTTTGGGATATTTTTAAAACTGCAGGAGGGTTTGGGACAATTATGACCAAACGCCGCTTTCAGTACTTGGCATATGTTGGGTATAAAAAGTCGTAATTTCAAACTACGAAAACGTGCAGAGAGCCAGAATTTGGCTCCAAAATAGGGCTCTGGCCTCGAAATTGGGATGTTTGGGATATTTTGAAAACTGCAGGGAGGTTTGGGACAAATGTGACCAAACGCCGCTTTCAGTACTTCGCATATATTGGGTATAAAAAAGTCGTAATTTCAAACAGCGAATACGTGCAGAGCGCCAGAATTTGGCTCCAAAATATGGCTCAGGCCTCGAAATTGGGATGTTTGGGATATTTTGAAAACTGCAGGGAAGTTTTTAGCAAAATGTGACTCACTGCCGCTTTCAGTACTTGGCATATGTTGGGTATTAAATGTCGTAATATCACACTGCGAATACGTGCAGAGAGCCAGAATTCGACTTTAAAATATGGCTCAGGCCTCAAAATTGGGATATTTGGGATATTTTGAAAACTGCAGGGAAGTTTGTGCAAAATGTTACTCACTGCCGCTTTCAGTACTTGGCATATGTTGGGTATAAAAAAGTCGAAATTTCAAACTGCGAATACGTGCAGAGAGCCAAAATTTGCCTCCAAAATATGGCCCAGGCCTCGAAATTGGGATGTTTGGGATATTTTGAAAACTGCAGGGGACTTTGGGACAAAAATGACCAAACGCCACGTTCAGTACTTGGCATATGTTGGGTTTAAAAAGTCGAAATATCAAACTGCGAATACGTGCAGAGAGCCAGAATTTGCCTCCAAAATATAGCTCAGGCCTCGAAATTGGGATATTTGGGATATTTTGAAAACTTCAGGGGAGTTTGTGCAAAATGTGATTCACTGCCGCTGTCAGCACTTGGCTTATGTTGGGTATAAAATTTCGTAATTTCAAAGTGCGAATACGTGCATAAAGCCATGATTTGGCTCCAAAATATGGCTCAGGCCTCGAATTGGGATGTTTGGGATATTTTAAAAAACTGCAGGGGGGTGTGGGACAAATATGACCAAACTCCGCTTTCAGTACATGGCATATGTTGGGTATAAAAAGTCGTAATTTCAAACTGCGAATACGTGCAGAGAGCCAGAAATTGGCGCTAAAATATTGGTCAGTCCTCGAAATTGGGATATTTGGGATATTTTGAAAACTGCAGGGAGGTTTGGGACAAATATGACCAAACGCCACTTTCAGTACTTGGCACATGTTGGGTATAAAAATTCGTAATTTCAAACTGCGAATACGTGCAGAGAGCTAGAATTTGGCTCCAAAATATGGCTCAGGCCTCGAAATTGTTTAGTTTGGGATATTTTGAAAACTGCAAGGGGGTTTGTGACAAATGTGACCAAACGCCGCTTTCAGTACTTGGCATATGTTAGGTATAAAAAATCGCAATTTCAAACTGCGAATACGTGCAGAGAGCCAGAATTTGGCTCCAAAATATGGCTCAGGCCTTGAAATTGGGATGTTTGGGATATTTTGAAAACTGCAGGGGAGTTTGTGCAAAATGGGACTCACTGCCGCTTTCTGTACTTAGCATATGTTGGGTATAAAAAGTCGTAATATCAAACTGCGAATACGTGTAGAGAGCCAGAATCTGGCTCTAAAATATGGCTCAGGCCTCGAAATTGGGATATTAGGGATATTTTGAAAACTGCAGGGAGGTTTGGGACAAATGTGACCAAACACCGCTTTCAGTACTTGGCATATGTTGGGTATAAAAATTCGCAATTTCAACCTGCGAATAAGTGCAGAGAGCCAGAATTTGGCTCTAAAATATGACTCAGGCCTCGAAATTGGGATATTAGGGATATTTTGAAAACTGCAGGGGAATTTGTGCAAAATGTGACTCACTTCTGCTTTCAGGATTTGGCATATGTTGGGTATAAAAAGTCGTAATATCACACTGCGAATACGTGCAGAGAGCCAGAATTTGGCACCAAAATATGGCTCAGGCCTTGGAATTGGGGAGTTTGGGATATTTTTATAACTGCAGGAGGGTTTGGGACAATTATGACCAAACGCCGCTTTCAGTACTTGGCAGATGTTGGGTATAAAAAGTCGTAATTTCAAACTACGAAAACGTGCAGAGAGCCAGAATTTGGCTACAAAATATGGCTCTGGCCTCGAAATTTTGATGTTTGGGATATTTTGAAAACTGCAGGGAGGTTTGGGACAAATGTGACCAAACGCCGCTTTCGGTACTTCGCATATGTTGGGTATAAAAAAGTCGTAATTTCAAAAAGCGAATACGTGCAGAGCGCCAGAATTTGGCTCCAAAATATGGCTCAGGCCTCGAAATTGAGATGTTTGGGATATTTTGAAATCTGCAGGGAAGTTTGTGCAAAATGTGACTCACTTCCGCTTTCAGTACTTGGCATATGTTGGGTATAAAATGTCGTAATATCACACTGCGAATACGTGCAGAGAGACAGAATTCGACTTTAAAATATGGCTCAAGCCTCGGAATTGGGATGTTTGGGATATTTTGAAAACTGCAGGGGAGTTTGGGACAAAAATGACCAAACGCTACTTTCAGTACTTGGCATATGTTAGGTATAAAAATTCGTAATTTCAAACTGCGAATACGTGCAGAGAGCCAGAATTTGGCTCCAAAATATGCCTCAGGCCTCGAAATTGGGATGTTTGGGATATTTTAGAAAACTGCAGGGGGGTGTGGGACAAATATGACCAAACTCCGCTTTCAGTACTTGGCATATGTTCCATATAAAAAGTCGAAATTTCAAACTGCGAATACGTGCAGAGAGCCAGATTTTGCTCCAAAATATGGCTCAGGCCTCGAAATTAGGATATTTGGGATATTTTGCAAACTGCAGAGAGGTTTGGGACAAATGTGACCAAACGCCGCATTCAGTACATGGCATATTTTGGGTATAAAAAGTCGTAATTTCAAACTGCGAATACGTGCAGAGAGCCAGAATTTGGCGCTAAAATATTGGTCAGTCCTCGAAATTGGGATATTTGGGAAATTTTGAAAACTGCAGGGAGGTTTGGGACAAATGTGACCAAACGCCACTTTCAGTACTTGGCATATGTTGGGTATAAAAAGTCGTAATATCAATCTGCGAAAACGTGCAGAGAGCCAGAATTTGGCTCCAAAATATTGGTCATGCCTCTAAATTGGGATATTTGGGATATTTTGAAAACTGCAGGGAGGTTTGGGACATATGTGACCAAACACCACTTTCAGTACTTGGCACATTTTGGGTATAAAAATTTGTAATTTCAAATTGCGAATACGTGCAGAGAGCTAGAATTTGGCTACAAAATATGGCTCAGGCCTCGAAATTGGGAAGATGGGATATTTTGAAAACTGCAGGGGGGTTTGGGACAAATGTGACCAAACGCCGCTTTCAGTACTTGGCATACGTTGGGTATAAAAAAGTCGCAATTTCGAACTGCGAATACGTGCAGAGAGCCAGAATTTGGCTCCAAAATATGACTCAGGCTTCGAAATTTAGATGTTTGGGATATTTTGAAAAGTGCAGGGGAGTTTGGGACAAATAGGACCAAACGCCGCTTTCAGTACTTGGTATGTGATGGGTATAAAAAGTCGTAATTTCAAACTGCGAATACGTGCAGAGAGCCTGAATTTGGGTCCAAAATATGGCTCAGGCATCGAAATTGGGATGTTTAGGATATTTTGAAAACTGCAGGGAGGTTTGGGTCAAATGTGACCAAACGCCTCTTTCCGTACTTCGCATATGTTGGGTATAAAAAGTCGTAATTTCAAACAGCGAATACATGCAGAGAGCCAGAATTTGGCTCCAAAATATGGCTCAGGCCTCGAAATTGAGATATTTTGAAAACTGCAGGGGAGTTTTTGCAAAATGTGACTCACTGCCGCTTTCAGTATTTGGCATATTTTGGGTATAAAAATTCGTAATTTCAAACTGCGAAAACGTGCATAGAGCCAGAATTTGGCTCCAAAATATGGCTCAGGCCTTGAAATTGGGATGTTTGGGATATTTTGAAAACTGTAGGGGAGCTTGTGCAAAATGTGACTCACTGCCGCTTTCAGTACTTAGCATATGTTGGGTATATAAATTCGAAATATCAAACTGCGAATACGTGTAGAGAGCCAGAATTTGGCTCCAAAATATGGCTCAGGCCTCTAATTTGAGATATTTTGGATATTTTGAAAACTGCAGGGAGTTTTGGGACAAATGTGACCAAACGCCGCTTTCAGTTCTTGGCATATGTTGGGTATAAAAATTCGCAATTTCAACCTGCGAATACGTGCAGAGAGCCAAAATTTGCCTCTAAAATATGGCTCAGGCCTCGAAATTAGGATATTTGAGATATTTTGAAAACTGCAGGGGAGTTTGTGCAAAATGTGACTCACTTCCGCTTTCAGGACTTGGCATATGTTGGGTATAAAAAGTCGTAATTTCAAACTGCGAATACGTGCAGAGAGCCAGAATTTGCCTCCAAAATATGGCCCAGGCCTCGAAATTGGGATGTTTGGGATATTTTGAAAACTGCAGGGGACTTTGGGACAAAAATGACCAAACGCCACGTTCAGTACTTGGCATATGTTGGGTTTAAAAAGTCGAAATATCAAACTGCGAATACGTGCAGAGAGCCAGAATTTGCCTCCAAAATATAGCTCAGGCCTCGAAATTGGGATATTTGGGATATTTTGAAAACTTCAGGGGAGTTTGTGCAAAATGTGATTCACTGCCGCTGTCAGCACTTGGCTTATGTTGGGTATAAAATTTCGTAATTTCAAAGTGCGAATACGTGCATAAAGCCATGATTTGGCTCCAAAATATGGCTCAGGCCTCGAATTGGGATGTTTGGGATATTTTAAAAAACTGCAGGGGGGTGTGGGACAAATATGACCAAACTCCGCTTTCAGTACATGGCATATGTTGGGTATAAAAAGTCGTAATTTCAAACTGCGAATACGTGCAGAGAGCCAGAAATTGGCGCTAAAATATTGGTCAGTCCTCGAAATTGGGATATTTGGGATATTTTGAAAACTGCAGGGAGGTTTGGGACAAATATGACCAAACGCCACTTTCAGTACTTGGCACATGTTGGGTATAAAAATTCGTAATTTCAAACTGCGAATACGTGCAGAGAGCTAGAATTTGGCTCCAAAATATGGCTCAGGCCTCGAAATTGTTTAGTTTGGGATATTTTGAAAACTGCAAGGGGGTTTGTGACAAATGTGACCAAACGCCGCTTTCAGTACTTGGCATATGTTAGGTATAAAAAATCGCAATTTCAAACTGCGAATACGTGCAGAGAGCCAGAATTTGGCTCCAAAATATGGCTCAGGCCTTGAAATTGGGATGTTTGGGATATTTTGAAAACTGCAGGGGAGTTTGTGCAAAATGTGACTCACTGCCGCTTTCTGTACTTAGCATATGTTGGGTATAAAAAGTCGTAATATCAAACTGCGAATACGTGTAGAGAGCCAGAATCTGGCTCTAAAATATGGCTCAGGCCTCGAAATTGGGATATTAGGGATATTTTGAAAACTGCAGGGAGGTTTGGGACAAATGTGACCAAACACCGCTTTCAGTACTTGGCATATGTTGGGTATAAAAATTCGCAATTTCAACCTGCGAATAAGTGCAGAGAGCCAGAATTTGGCTCTAAAATATGACTCAGGCCTCGAAATTGGGATATTAGGGATATTTTGAAAACTGCAGGGGAATTTGTGCAAAATGTGACTCACTTCTGCTTTCAGGATTTGGCATATGTTGGGTATAAAAAGTCGTAATATCACACTGCGAATACGTGCAGAGAGCCAGAATTTGGCTCCAAAATATGGCTCAGGCCTCGAAATTGAGATATTTTGAAAACTGCAGGGGAGTTTTTGCAAAATGTGACTCACTGCCGCTTTCAGTATTTGGCATATTTTGGGTATAAAAATTCGTAATTTCAAACTGCGAAAACGTGCATAGAGCCAGAATTTGGCTCCAAAATATGGCTCAGGCCTTGAAATTGGGATGTTTGGGATATTTTGAAAACTGTAGGGGAGCTTGTGCAAAATGTGACTCACTGCCGCTTTCAGTACTTAGCATATGTTGGGTATATAAATTCGAAATATCAAACTGCGAATACGTGTAGAGAGCCAGAATTTGGCTCCAAAATATGGCTCAGGCCTCTAATTTGAGATATTTTGGATATTTTGAAAACTGCAGGGAGTTTTGGGACAAATGTGACCAAACGCCGCTTTCAGTTCTTGGCATATGTTGGGTATAAAAATTCGCAATTTCAACCTGCGAATACGTGCAGAGAGCCAAAATTTGCCTCTAAAATATGGCTCAGGCCTCGAAATTAGGATATTTGAGATATTTTGAAAACTGCAGGGGAGTTTGTGCAAAATGTGACTCACTTCCGCTTTCAGGACTTGGCATATGTTGGGTATAAAAAGTCGTAATTTCAAACTGCGAATACGTGCAGAGAGCCAGAATTTGCCTCCAAAATATGGTTCAGGCCTCGAAATTGGGATGTTTGGTTTATTTTGAAAACTGCATGGGACTTTGGGACAAAAATGACCAAACGCCACTTTCAGTACTTGGCATATGTTAGGTATAAAAATTCGTAATTTCAAACTACGAAAACGTGCAGAGAGCATGAATTTGGCTCCAAAATATGGCTCTGGCCTTGAAATTGGGATGTTTGGGATATTTTGAAAACTGCAGGGCGGTTTGGGACAAATGTGACCAAACGCCGCTTTCAGTACTTCGCATATGTTGGGTATAAAAAAGTCGTTATTTCAAACAGCGAATACGTGCAGAGAGCCAGAATTTGACTCCAAAATATGGCTCAGGCCTCGAAATTGGGATGTTTGGGATATTTTGAAAACTGCAGGGAAGTTTGTGCAAAATGTGACTCACTGCCGCTTTCAGTACTTGGCATATATTGGGTATAAAATGTCGTAATATCACACTGCGAATACGTGCAGAGAGGATGAATTTGGCTCCAAAATATGGCTCAGGCCTAGGAATTGGGATGTTTGGGATATTTTGAAAACTGCAGGGGAGTTTTGGACAAATATGACCAAACTCCGCTTTCAGTACTTGGCATATGTTCCGTATAAAAAGTCGTAATTTCAAACTGCGAATACGTGCAGATAGCCAGAATTTGGCTCCAAAATATGGCTCAGGCCTCGAAATTGGGATATTTGGGATATTTTGCAAACTGCAGGGAGGTTTGGGACAAATGTGACCAAACGCCGCTTTCAGTACATGGCATATGTTGGGTATAAAAAGTCGTAATATCAATCTGCGAAAACGTGCAGAGAGCCAGAATTTGGCTCCAAAATATTGGTCATGCCTCGAAATTGGGATATTTGGGATATTTTGAAAACTGCAGGGAGGTTTGGGACATATGTGACCAAACGCCACTTTCAGTACTTGGCACATTTTGGGTATAAAAAGTTGTAATTTCAAATTACGAATACGTGCAGAGAGCTAGAATTTGGCTACAAAATATGGCTCAGGCCTCGAAATTGGGAAGATGGGATATTTTAAAAACTGCAGGGGGGTTTGGGACAAATGTGACCAAACGCCGCTTTCAGTACTTGGCATATGTTGGGTATAAAAAATTCGCAATTTCAAACTGCGAATACGTGCAGAGAGCCAGAATTTGGCTCCAAAATATGACTCAGGCTTCGAAATTTAGATGTTTGGGATATTTTGAAAAGTGCAGGGGAGTTTGGGACAAATAGGACCAAACGCCGCTTTCAGTACTTGGTATGTGATGGGTATAAAAAGTCGTAATTTCAAACTGCGAATACGTGCAGATAGCCAGAATTTGGCTCCAAAATATGGCTCAGGCCTCGAAATTGGGATATTTGGGATATTTTGAAAACTGCAGGGAGGTTTGGGACATATGTGACCAAACACCACTTTCAGTACTTGGCACATTTTGGGTATAAAAATTTGTAATTTCAAATTGCGAATACGTGCAGAGAGCTAGAATTTGGCTACAAAATATGGCTCAGGCCTCGAAATTGGGAAGATGGGATATTTTGAAAACTGCAGGGGGGTTTGGGACAAATGTGACCAAACGCCGCTTTCAGTACTTGGCATATGTTGGGTATAAAAAAGTCGCAATTTCGAACTGCGAATACGTGCAGAGAGCCAGAATTTGGCTCCAAAATATGACTCAGGCTTCGAAATTTAGATGTTTGGGATATTTTGAAAAGTGCAGGGGAGTTTGGGACAAATAGGACCAAACGCCGCTTTCAGTACTTGGTATGTGATGGGTATAAAAAGTCGTAATTTCAAACTGCGAATACGTGCAGAGAGCCTGAATTTGGGTCCAAAATATGGCTCAGGCATCGAAATTGGGATGTTTAGGATATTTTGAAAACTGCAGGGAGGTTTGGGTCAAATGTGACCAAACGCCTCTTTCCGTACTTCGCATATGTTGGGTATAAAAAGTCGTAATTTCAAACAGCGAATACATGCAGAGAGCCAGAATTTGGCTCCAAAATATGGCTCAGGCCTCGAAATTGAGATATTTTGAAAACTGCAGGGGAGTTTTTGCAAAATGTGACTCACTGCCGCTTTCAGTATTTGGCATATTTTGGGTATAAAAATTCGTAATTTCAAACTGCGAAAACGTGCATAGAGCCAGAATTTGGCTCCAAAATATGGCTCAGGCCTTGAAATTGGGATGTTTGGGATATTTTGAAAACTGTAGGGGAGCTTGTGCAAAATGTGACTCACTGCCGCTTTCAGTACTTAGCATATGTTGGGTATATAAATTCGAAATATCAAACTGCGAATACGTGTAGAGAGCCAGAATTTGGCTCCAAAATATGGCTCAGGCCTCTAATTTGAGATATTTTGGATATTTTGAAAACTGCAGGGAGTTTTGGGACAAATGTGACCAAACGCCGCTTTCAGTTCATGGCATATGTTGGGTATAAAAATTCGCAATTTCAACCTGCGAATACGTGCAGAGAGCCAAAATTTGCCTCTAAAATATGGCTCAGGCCTCGAAATTAGGATATTTGAGATATTTTGAAAACTGCAGGGGAGTTTGTGCAAAATGTGACTCACTTCCGCTTTCAGGACTTGGCATATGTTGGGTATAAAAAGTCGTAATTTCAAACTGCGAATACGTGCAGAGAGCCAGAATTTGCCTCCAAAATATGGTTCAGGCCTCGAAATTGGGATGTTTGGTTTATTTTGAAAACTGCATGGGACTTTGGGACAAAAATGACCAAACGCCACTTTCAGTACTTGGCATATGTTAGGTATAAAAATTCGTAATTTCAAACTACGAAAACGTGCAGAGAGCATGAATTTGGCTCCAAAATATGGCTCTGGCCTTGAAATTGGGATGTTTGGGATATTTTGAAAACTGCAGGGCGGTTTGGGACAAATGTGACCAAACGCCGCTTTCAGTACTTCGCATATGTTGGGTATAAAAAAGTCGTTATTTCAAACAGCGAATACGTGCAGAGAGCCAGAATTTGACTCCAAAATATGGCTCAGGCCTCGAAATTGGGATGTTTGGGATATTTTGAAAACTGCAGGGAAGTTTGTGCAAAATGTGACTCACTGCCGCTTTCAGTACTTGGCATATATTGGGTATAAAATGTCGTAATATCACACTGCGAATACGTGCAGAGAGGATGAATTTGGCTCCAAAATATGGCTCAGGCCTAGGAATTGGGATGTTTGGGATATTTTGAAAACTGCAGGGGAGTTTTTGACAAATATGACCAAACTCCGCTTTCAGTACTTGGCATATGTTCCGTATAAAAAGTCGTAATTTCAAACTGCGAATACGTGCAGATAGCCAGAATTTGGCTCCAAAATATGGCTCAGGCCTCGAAATTGGGATATTTGGGATATTTTGCAAACTGCAGGGAGGTTTGGGACAAATGTGACCAAACGCCGCTTTCAGTACATGGCATATGTTGGGTATAAAAAGTCGTAATATCAATCTGCGAAAACGTGCAGAGAGCCAGAATTTGGCTCCAAAATATTGGTCATGCCTCGAAATTGGGATATTTGGGATATTTTGAAAACTGCAGGGAGGTTTGGGACATATGTGACCAAACGCCACTTTCAGTACTTGGCACATTTTGGGTATAAAAAGTTGTAATTTCAAATTACGAATACGTGCAGAGAGCTAGAATTTGGCTACAAAATATGGCTCAGGCCTCGAAATTGGGAAGATGGGATATTTTAAAAACTGCAGGGGGGTTTGGGACAAATGTGACCAAACGCCGCTTTCAGTACTTGGCATATGTTGGGTATAAAAAATTCGCAATTTCAAACTGCGAATACGTGCAGAGAGCCAGAATTTGGCTCCAAAATATGACTCAGGCTTCGAAATTTAGATGTTTGGGATATTTTGAAAAGTGCAGGGGAGTTTGGGACAAATAGGACCAAACGCCGCTTTCAGTACTTGGTATGTGATGGGTATAAAAAGTCGTAATTTCAAACTGCGAATACGTGCAGAGAGCCTGAATTTGGGTCCAAAATATGGCTCAGGCATCGAAATTGGGATGTTTAGGATATTTTGAAAACTGCAGGGAGGTTTGGGTCAAATGTGACCAAACGCCACTTTCCGTACTTCGCATATGTTGGGTATAAAAAGTCGTAATTTCAAACAGCGAATACATGCAGAGAGCCAGAATTTGGCTCCAAAATATGGCTCAGGCCTCGAAAATGGGATGGTTGGGGTATTTTGAAAATTTCAGGGGAGTTTATGCAAAATGTGAATCACTGCCGCTTTCAGTACTTGGCATATGTTGGGTATAAAAAGTCGTAATATCAAACTGCGAATACGTGCAGAGCGCCAGAATTTGTCACCAAAATATGGCTCAGGCATCGAAATTGGGATATTTGGGATATTTTGAAAACTGCAGGGAGGTTTGGGTCAAATGTGACCAAACGCCGCTTTCAGTACTTGGCACATGTTGGGTATAAAAAGGCGTAATTTCAAACTGCGAATACGTGCAGAGAGCCAGAATTTGGCTCCAAAATGTGGCTCATGCCTCGAAATTGGGATATTTGGGATATTTTGAAAACTGCAGGGGAGTTTGTGCAAAATGTGGCTCACTGCCGCTTTCAGTACTTGGCACATGTTGGGTATAAAAAGTTGTATTTTCAAACTGCAAATACGTGCAGAGAGCCAGAATTTGGCTCCAAATTATGGCTCAGGCCTCGAAATTGGGTTGTTTGGAATATTTTGAAAACTGCAGGGGAGTTTGTGCAAAATGTGACTCAATGCCGCTTTCAGTACTTGGCATATGTTGGGTATTAAAAAGTTGCAATTTCAAACTGCGAATACGTGCAGAGAGCCAGAATTTGGCTCCAAAATATGGCTCAGGCCTCGAAGTTGGGATGTTTGGGTTATTTTGAAAACTGCAGGGGAGTTTGGGACAAAATGACCAAACGCCACTTTCAGTACTTTGCATGTGTTGGGTATAAAAAGTCGTAATTTCAAACTGCGAAAACGTGCAGAGAGCTAGAATTTCGCTCCAAAATATGGCTCAGGCCTCGAAATTGGGATCTTTGGGATATTTTGAAAACTGCAGGGGAGTTTGTGCAAAATGTGCCTCACTGCCGCTTTCATTACTTGGCATATGTTGGTATAAAAAGTCGTAATATCACACTGCGAATACGTGCAAAGAGCCAGAATTTGGCTCCAAAATATGGCTCAGGCCTCGAAATTGGGATGTTTGGGATATTTTGAAAACTGCAGGGATGTTTGGTACAAATGTGACCAAACGCTGCTTTCAGTACTTGGCATATGCTGGGTATAAAAAGTCGAAATTTCAAACTGCGAATACGCGCAGAGAGCCAGAATTTGGCTCCAAAATATGGCTCAGGCCTCGAAATTGGGATGTTTGGGATATTTTGAAAACTGTAGGGGAGTTTGTGCAAAATTTGACTCACTGCCGCTTTCAGTACTTGGCATATGTTGTGTATAAAAAGTCGAAATTTTAAACTGTTAATACGCGCAGAGAGCCAGAATTTGGCTCCAAAATATTGCTCAGGCCTCGAAATTGGGATGTTTGGGATATTTTGAAAACTGCGGGGGAGTTTGTGCAAAATGTGACTCACTGCTGCTTTTTAGAACTTGGCATATGTTGGGTATACAAAGTCGTAATATCAAACTGCGAATACGTGCATAGAACCAGAATTTGACTCCAAAATATGGGTCAGGCTTTGAAATTGGGATGTTTGGGATATTTTGAAAACTGTAGTGGAGTTTTTGCAAAATGTGACTCACAGCCGCTTTCAGTACTTGGCATACGTTGGGTATAAAAAGTCGTAATATCAAACAGCGAATACGTGCAGAGACCAAGAATTTGGCTCCAAAATATGGCTCAGGCCTCGAAATTGGGATACTTGAGATCTTTTGCAAACTGCAGGGAGGTTTGGGACAAATGTGACCAAACGCCGCTTTCAGTACTTGGCATATGTTGGGTATAAAGAGTCGTAATTTAAAACTGCGAATACGTGCAAAGAGACAGAATTTGGCGCTAAAAAATGGCTCAGGCCTCGAAATTGGGATATGTGGGATATTTTGAAAACTGCAAGTGAGTTTGTGCAAAATGTGATTCACTGCCGCTTTCAGTACTTGGCATATGTTGGGTATAAAAAGTCGTAATTTCAAACTGCGAATACGTGCATAGAGCCATGATTTGGCTCCAAAATATGGCTCAGGCCTCGAAATTGGGATGTTCGGGATATTTTAAAAAACTGCAGGGTGGGGTGTGGGACAAATATGACCAAACTCCGGTTTCAGTACTTGTCATATGTTCCGTATAAAAATTCGTAATTTCAAACTGCGAATACGTGCAGAGAGCCAGAATTTGGCTCCAAAATATGGCTCAGGCCTCGAAATTGGGATGTTTGGGATATTTTGAAAACTGCAGGGGAGTTTTTGCAAAATGTGACACACTGCCGCTTTCAGTATTTTGCATATTTTGGGTATAAAAATTCGTAATTTCAAACTGCGAAAACGTGCACAGAGCCAGAATTTGGCTCCAAAATATGGCTCAGGCCTCGAAAATGGGATGTTTGGGGTATTTTAAAAATTTCAGGGGAGTTTTTGCAAAATGTGACTCACTGCCGCTTTCAGTACTTGGCATATGTTGGGTATAAAAAGTCGTAATATCAAACAGCGAATACGTGCACAGACCCAGAATTTAGCTCCAAAATATGGCTCATGCCTCGAAATTGGGATACTTGGGATATTTTGCAAACTGCAGGGAGGTTTGGGACAAATGTGACCAAACGCCGCTTTCAGTACTTGGCATATGTTGGGTATAATAATTCGTAATTTAAAACTGCGAATACGTGCAGAGAGCCAGAATTTGGCTCCAAAATATGGCTCAGGCCTCGAAATTGGGATGTTTGGGATATTTTGAAAACTGCAGGGGAGTTTTTGCAAAATGTGACTCACTGCCGCTTTCAGTACTTGGCATATGTTGGGTATAAAAAGTCGTAATTTCAAACTGCGAATACGTGCATAGAGCCATAATTTGGCTCCAAAATATGGCTCAGGCCTCGAAATTGGGATGTTTTGGGTATTTTGAAAACTGCAGGGGAGCTTGTGCAAAATGTGACTCACTGCCGCTTTCATTACTTGGCATATGTTGGGTATAAAAAGTCGTAATTTCAAACTGCGAATACGCACAGAGAGCCAGAATTTGGCTCCAAAATATGGCTAAAGCCTCGAAATTGGGATTTTTGGGATATTTTGAAAACTGTAGGGGAGTTTATGCAAAATGTGACTCACTGCCTCTTTCAGTACTTGGCATATGTTGGGTATAAAAAGTCGTAATATCAAACTGCGAATATGTGCTGAGAGCCATAATTTGGCTCCAAAATAAGGTTCAGGCCTCGAAATTGGGATAATTGGGATATTTTGCAAACTGCAGGGAGGTTTGGGACAAATGTGACCAAACACCACTTTCCGTACTTCGCATATGTTGGGTATAAAAAGTCGTAATTTCAAACAGCGAATACATGCAGAGAGCCAGAATTTGGCTCCAAAATATGGCTCAGGCCTCGAAATTGAGATATTTTGAAAACTGCAGGGGAGTTTTTGCAAAATGTGACTTACTGCCGCTTTCAGTATTTGGCATATTTTGGGTATAAAAATTCGTAATTTCAAACTGCGAAAACGTGCATAGAGCCAGAATTTGGCTCCAAAATATGGCTCAGGCCTCGAAAATGGGATGGTTGGGGTATTTTGAAAATTTCAGGGGAGTTTTTGCAAAATGTGAATCACTGCCGCTTTCAGTACTTGGCATATGATGGGTATAAAAAGTCGTAATATCAAACTGCGAATACGTGCAGAGCGCCAGAATTTGTCACCAAAATATGGCTCAGGCCTCGAAATTGGGATATTTGGGATATTTTGAAAACTGCAGGGAGGTTTGGGTCAAATGTGACCAAACGCCGCTTTCAGTACTTGGCACATGTTGGGTATAAAAAGGCGTAATTTCAAACTGCGAATACGTGCAGAGAGCCAGAATTTGGCTCCAAAATGTGGCTCATGCCTCGAAATTGGGATATTTGGGATATTTTGAAAACTGCAGGGGAGTTTGTGCAAAATGTGGCTCACTGCCGCTTTCAGTACTTGGCATATGTTGGGTATAAAAAGTCGTAATTTCAAACGGCGAATTCGTGCAGAGAGCCAGAATTTGGCTCCAAAATATGGCTCAGGCCTCGTAATTGGGATGTTTGGGATATTTTGAAAACTGCAGGGGAGTTTGTGAAAACGTGACTCACTGCCGCTTTCAGTACTTGGCATATGTTGGGTATAAAAAGTTGTATTTTCAAACTGCGAATACGTGCAAAGAGCCAGAATTTGGCTCCAAATTATGGCTCAGGCCTCGAAATTGGGTTGTTTGGAATATTTTGAAAACTGCAGGGGAGTTTGTGCAAAATGTGACTCAATGCCGCTTTCAGTACTTGGCATATGTTGGGTATTAAAAAGTCGCAATTTCAAACTGCGAATACGTGCACAGACCCAGAATTTAGCTCCAAAATATGGCTCATGCCTCGAAATTGGGATACTTGGGATATTTTGCAAACTGCAGGGAGGTTTGGGACAAATGTGACCAAACGCCGCTTTCAGTACTTGGCATATGTTGGGTATAATAATTCGTAATTTAAAACTGCGAATACGTGCAGAGAGCCAGAATTTGGCTCCAAAATATGGCTCAGGCCTCGAAATTGGGATGTTTGGGATATTTTGAAAACTGCAGGGGAGTTTTTGCAAAATGTGACTCACTGCCGCTTTCAGTACTTGGCATATGTTGGGTATAAAAAGTCGTAATTTCAAACTGCGAATACGTGCATAGAGCCATAATTTGGCTCCAAAATATGGCTCAGGCCTCGAAATTGGGATGTTTTGGGTATTTTGAAAACTGCAGGGGAGCTTGTGCAAAATGTGACTCACTGCCGCTTTCATTACTTGGCATATGTTGGGTATAAAAAGTCGTAATTTCAAACTGCGAATACGCACAGAGAGCCAGAATTTGGCTCCAAAATATGGCTAAAGCCTCGAAATTGGGATTTTTGGGATATTTTGAAAACTGTAGGGGAGTTTATGCAAAATGTGACTCACTGCCTCTTTCAGTACTTGGCATATGTTGGGTATAAAAAGTCGTAATATCAAACTGCGAATATGTGCTGAGAGCCATAATTTGGCTCCAAAATAAGGTTCAGGCCTCGAAATTGGGATAATTGGGATATTTTGCAAACTGCAGGGAGGTTTGGGACAAATGTGACCAAACACCACTTTCCGTACTTCGCATATGTTGGGTATAAAAAGTCGTAATTTCAAACAGCGAATACATGCAGAGAGCCAGAATTTGGCTCCAAAATATGGCTCAGGCCTCGAAATTGAGATATTTTGAAAACTGCAGGGGAGTTTTTGCAAAATGTGACTTACTGCCGCTTTCAGTATTTGGCATATTTTGGGTATAAAAATTCGTAATTTCAAACTGCGAAAACGTGCATAGAGCCAGAATTTGGCTCCAAAATATGGCTCAGGCCTCGAAAATGGGATGGTTGGGGTATTTTGAAAATTTCAGGGGAGTTTTTGCAAAATGTGAATCACTGCCGCTTTCAGTACTTGGCATATGATGGGTATAAAAAGTCGTAATATCAAACTGCGAATACGTGCAGAGCGCCAGAATTTGTCACCAAAATATGGCTCAGGCCTCGAAATTGGGATATTTGGGATATTTTGAAAACTGCAGGGAGGTTTGGGTCAAATGTGACCAAACGCCGCTTTCAGTACTTGGCACATGTTGGGTATAAAAAGGCGTAATTTCAAACTGCGAATACGTGCAGAGAGCCAGAATTTGGCTCCAAAATGTGGCTCATGCCTCGAAATTGGGATATTTGGGATATTTTGAAAACTGCAGGGGAGTTTGTGCAAAATGTGGCTCACTGCCGCTTTCAGTACTTGGCATATGTTGGGTATAAAAAGTCGTAATTTCAAACGGCGAATACGTGCAGAGAGCCAGAATTTGGCTCCAAAATATGGCTCAGGCCTCGTAATTGGGATGTTTGGGATATTTTGAAAACTGCAGGGGAGTTTGTGAAAACGTGACTCACTGCCGCTTTCAGTACTTGGCATATGTTGGGTATAAAAAGTTGTATTTTCAAACTGCGAATACGTGCAAAGAGCCAGAATTTGGCTCCAAATTATGGCTCAGGCCTCGAAATTGGGTTGTTTGGAATATTTTGAAAACTGCAGGGGAGTTTGTGCAAAATGTGACTCAATGCCGCTTTCAGTACTTGGCATATGTTGGGTATTAAAAAGTCGCAATTTCAAACTGCGAATACGTGCAGAGAGCCAGAATTTGGCTCCAAAATATGGCTCAGGCCTCGAAATTGGGATGTTTGGGTTATTTTGAAAACTGCAGGGGAGTTTGGAACAAAATGACCAAACGCCACTTTCAGTACTTTGCATGTGTTGGGTATAAAAAGTCGTAATTTCAAACTGCGAATACGCGCAGAGAGCCAGAATTTGGCTCCAAAATATGGCTAAAGCCTCGAAATTGGGATATTTGGGATATTTTGAAAACTGTAGGGGAGTTTATTCAAAATGTGACTCACTGCCTCTTTCAGTACTTGGCATATGTTGGGTATAGAAATTCGTAATTTTAAACTGCGAATATGTGCAGAGAGCCATAATTTGGCTCCAAAATATGGTTCAGGCCTCGAAATTGGGATGTTTGGGATATTTTGAAAACTGCAGGGGAGTTTGTGCAAAATGTGTCTCACTGCCGCTTTCAGTACATGGCATATGTTGCGTTTAAAAAGTCGTAATTTTAAATTGAGAATACGTGCAGAGAGCTAGAATTTGGCTCCAAAATATGGCTCAGGCCTCGAAATTGGGATGTTTGGGATATTTTGAAAACTGCAGGGGAGTTTGTGCAAAATGTGACTCACTGCCGCTTTTTAGAACTTGGCATATGTTGGGTATACAAAGTCGTAATATCAAACTGCGAATACGTGCAGAGAACCAGAATTTCACTCCAAAATATGGGTCAGGCTTTGAAATTGGGATGTTTGGGATATTTTGAAAACTGCAGGAGAGTTTTTGCAAAATGTGACTCACTGCCGCTTTCATTACTTGGCATATGTTGGGTATAAAAAGTCGTAATATCAAACAGCGAATACGTGCACAGACCCAGAATTTGGCTCCAAAATATGGCTCATGCCTCGAAATTGGGATACTTGGGATATTTTGCAAACTGCAGGGAGGTTTGGGACAAATGTGACCAAACGCCGCTTTCAGTACTTGGCATATGTTGGGTATAAAAATTCGTAATTTAAAACTGCGAATACGTGCAGAGAGCCAGAATTTGGCTCCAAAATATGGCTCAGGCCTCGAAATTGGGATGTTTGGGATATTTTGAAAACTGCAGGGGAGTTTTTGCAAAATGTGACTCACTGCCGCTTTCAGTACTTGGCATATGTTGGGTATAAAAAGTCGTAATTTCAAACTGCGAATACGTGCATAGAGCCATAATTTGGCTCCAAAATATGGCTCAGGCCTCGAAATTGGGAGGTTTTGGGTATTTTGAAAACTGCAGGGGAGCTTGTGCAAAATGTGACTCACTGCCGCTTTCATTACTTGGCATATGTTGGGTATAAAAAGTCATAATTTCAAACAGCGAATACGTGCAGAGAGCCAGAATTTGGCTCCAAAATATGGCTAAAGCCTCGAAATTGGGATATTTGGGATATTTTGAAAACTGTAGGGGAGTTTATGCAAAATGTGACTCACTGCCTCTTTCAGTACTTGGCATATGTTGGGTATAGAAATTCGTAATTTTAAACTGCGAATATGTGCAGAGAGCCAGAATTTGGCTCCAAAATATTGCTCAGGCCTCGAAATTGGGATGTTTGGGATATTTTGAAAACTCCAGGCTGGTTTGTGCAAAATGTGACTCACTGCCGCTTTCAGTACTTGGCATATGTTGGGTATAAAAAGTCGTAATATCAAACTGCGAATATGTGCTGAGAGCCATAATTTGGCTACAAAATATGGTTCAGGCCTCGAAAATGGGATACTTGGGATATTTTGCAAACTGCAGGGAGGTTTGGGACAAATGTGACCAAACGCCGCTTTCAGTACTTGGCATATGTTGGGTATAAAAAGTCGTAGTTTCAAACTGCGAATACGTGCAGAGAGCCAGAATTTGGCTCCAAAATATGGCTCAGGCCTCGAAATTGGGATATTTGGGATATTTTGAAAACTGCAGGGGAGTTTGTGCAAAATGTGACTCACTGCCGCTTTCAGTACTTGGCATATGTTGGGTATAAAAAGTCGTAATATCATACTGCGAATACATGCAGAGAGCCAGAATTTGGCACCAAAATATAGCTCAGGCCTTGAAATTGGGATATTTGGGATATTTTGAAAACTGCAGGGAGGTTTGGGTCAAATGTGACCAATCGCCGCTTTCAGTACTTGGCACATGTTGGGTATAAAAAGGAGCAATTTCTAACTGCAAATACGTGCAGAGAGCAAACATTTGGCTCCAAAATATGGCTCATGCTTCGAAATTGGGATATTTGGGATATTTTGAAAACTGCAGGGGAGTTTGTGCAAAATGTGACTCACTGCTGCTTTCAGGACTTGGCATATGCTGGGTCTAAAAAGTCGTAATTTCAAACTGCGAATACGTGAAGAGAGAGCCAGAATTTGGCTCCAAAATATGGCTCAGGCCTCGAAATTGGGAAGTTTTGGATATTTTGAAAATAGCAGGGAGGTTTGGGACGAATGTGACCAAACGCTGCTTTCAGTACTTGGCATATGTTGGGTATAAAAAGTCGTAATTTCAAACTGCGAATACGTGCAGAGAGACGGAATTTGGCGCTAAAATATGGCTCAGGCCTCGATATTGGGATATTTGGGATATTTTAAAAACTGCAGGGGAGTTTGTGCAAAATGTGACTCACTGCCGCTTTCAGGACTTGGCATATGTTGGGTATAAAAAGTCGTATTTTCAAACTGCGAATACGTGAAGAGAGCCACAATTTGACTCCAAAATATGGCTCAGGCCTCGAAATTTGGAAGTTTGGGATATTTTGTAAACTGCAGGGGGTTTGGGACAAATATGACCAAAAGCCGCTTTCAGTACTTGGCATATGTTGGATATAAAAATTCGTAATTTCAAACTGCGAATACGTGCAGAGAGCCAGAATTTGGCTCCAATATATGGCTCACGCCTCGAAATTGGCATGTTTGGGATTTTTGAAAACTGCAGGGGAGATTGGGACAAATGTGCCCAAACGCCGCTTTCAGTACTTGGCATATATTCCGTATAAAAAGTCGTAATTTCAAACTGCGAATACGTGCAGAGAGCCAGAATTTGGCTCCAAAATATGGCTCAGGCCTCGAAATTGGGATGTTTGGGATATTTTGAAAACTACAGGGGAGTTTTTAGCAAAATGTGACTCACTGCCGCTTTCAGTACTTGGCATATGTTGGGTATAAAAAGTCGTAATTTAAAACTGCGAATACGCGCAGAGAACCAGAATTTGGCTCCAAAATATGGCTAAAGCCTCGAAATTGGGATATTTTGATATTTTGAAAACTGTAGGGGAGTTTATGCAAAATGTGATTCACTGTCTCTTTCAGTACTTGGCATATGTTGGGTATAAAATTCGTAATTTTAAACCGCGAATACGTGCAGAGAGCCAGAATTTGGCTCCAAAATATGGCTCAGGCCTCGAAATTGGAATGTTTGGGATATTTTGAAAACTCCAGGCGGGTTTGTGCAAAATGTGACTCACTGCCGCTTTCAGTACTTGGCATATGTTGGGTATAAAAAGTTGTAATATCAAACTGCGAATACGTGCAGAGAGCCATAATTTGGCTCCAAAATATGGATCAGGCCTCGAAATTGGGATACTTGGGATATTTTGCAAACTGCAGGGAGGTTTGGGACAAATGTGACCAAACGCCGCTTTCAGTACTTGGCATATGTTGGGTATAAAAAGTCGTAATTTCAAACGGCGAATACGTGCATAGAGCCATGATTTGGCTCCAAAATATGGCTCAGACCTCGAAATTGGGATGTTTGGGATATTTTAAAAAACTGCAGGGGGGTGTGGGACAAATATGACCAAACTCCGGTTTCAGTACTTGGCATATGTTCCGTATAAAAAGTCGTAATATCAAACTGCGAATACGTGCAGAGAGCCAGAAATTGGCTCCAAAATATGGCTCAGGCCTCGAAATTGGGATGTTTGGGATATTATGAAAATTGCAGGGGAGTTTGTTCAAAATGTGACTCACTGCCGGTTTCAGTACTTTGCATATGTTGGGTATAAAAGTCGTAATTTCAAACTGCGAATACGTGCAGAGAACCAGAATTTGGCTCCAAAATATGGCTCAGGCCTCGTAATTGGGAAGTTTTTTATATTTTGAAAACTGCAGGGAGATTTGGGACAAATGTGACCAAACGCCGCTTTCAGTACTTGGCATATGTTGGGTATAAAAAGTCGTAATTTCAAACTGCGAATACGTGCAGAGAGCCAGAATTTGGCACCAAAATATGGCTCAGGCCTCGAAATTGGGATATTTGGGATATTTTGAAAACTGCAGGGGAGTTTGTGCAAAATGTGACTCACTGCCGCTTTCAATACTTGGCATATGTTGGGTATAAAAAGTCGTAATATCAAACTGCGAATACGTGCAGAGAGCCAGAATTTGGCACCAAAATATAGCTCAGGCCTTGAAATTGGGATATTTGGGATATTTTGAAAACTGCAGGGAGGTTTGGGTCAAATGTAACCAAACGCCGCTTTCAGTACTTGGCACATGTTGGGTATAAAAAGGAGCAATTTCTAACTGCGAATACGTGCAGAGAGCAAACATTTGGCTCCAAAATATGGCTCATGCTTCGAAATTGGGATATTTGGGATATTTTGAAAACTGCAGGGGAGTTTGTGCAAAATGTGACTCACTGCTGCTTTCAGGACTTGGCATATGCTGGGTCTAAAAATTCGTATTTTCAAACTGCGAATACGTGAAGAGAGCCAGAATTTGGCTCCAAAATATGGCTCAGGCCTCGAAATTGGGAAGTTTTGGATATTTTGAAAATAGCAGGGAGGTTTGGGACGAATGTGACCAAACGCTGCTTTCAGTACTTGGCATATGTTGGGTATAAAAAGTCGTAATTTCAAACTTCGAATACGTGCAGAGAGACGGAATTTGGCGCTAAAATATGGCTCAGGCCTCGATATTGGGATATTTGGGATATTTTAAAAACTGTAGGGGAGTTTGTGCAAAATGTGACTCACTGCCGCTTTCAGGACTTGGCATATGTTGGGTATAAAAAGTCGTATTTTCAAACTGCGAATACGTGAAGAGAGCCACAATTTGACTCCAAAATATGGCTCAGGCCTCGAAATTTGGAAGTTTGGGATATTTTGTAAACTGCAGGGGGTTTGGGACAAATATGACCAAACGCCGCTTTCAGTACTTGGCATATGTTGGGTATAAAAAGTCGTAATTTCAAACGGCGAATACGTGCATAGAGCCATGATTTGGCTCCAAAATATGGCTCAGACCTCGAAATTGGGATGTTTGGGATATTTTAAAAAACTGCAGGGGGGTGTGGGACAAATATGACCAAACTCCGGTTTCAGTACTTGGCATATGTTCCGTATAAAAAGTCGTAATATCAAACTGCGAATACGTGCAGAGAGCCAGAAATTGGCTCCAAAATATGGCTCAGGCCTCGAAATTGGGATGTTTGGGATATTATGAAAATTGCAGGGGAGTTTGTTCAAAATGTGACTCACTGCCGGTTTCAGTACTTTGCATATGTTGGGTATAAAAGTCGTAATTTCAAACTGCGAATACGTGCAGAGAACCAGAATTTGGCTCCAAAATATGGCTCAGGCCTCGTAATTGGGATGTTTGGGATATTTTGAAAACTGCAGGGGAGTTTGTGAAAATGTGACTCACTGCCGCTTTCAGTACTTGGCATATGTTGGGTATAAAAAAGTCGCAATTTCAAACTGCGAATACGTGCAGAGAGACGGAATTTGGCTCCAAAATATGGCTCAGGCCTCGAAATTGGGAAGTTTTTTATATTTTGAAAACTGCAGGGAGATTTGGGACAAATGTGACCAAACGCCGCTTTCAGTACTTGGCATATGTTGGGTATAAAAAGTCGTAATTTCAAACTGCGAATACGTGCAGAGAGCCAGAATTTGGCACCAAAATATGGCTCAGGCCTCGAAATTGGGATATTTGGGATATTTTGAAAACTGCAGGGGAGTTTGTGCAAAATGTGACTCACTGCCGCTTTCAATACTTGGCATATGTTGGGTATAAAAAGTCGTAATATCAAACTGCGAATACGTGCAGAGAGCCAGAATTTGGCACCAAAATATAGCTCAGGCCTTGAAATTGGGATATTTGGGATATTTTGAAAACTGCAGGGAGGTTTGGGTCAAATGTAACCAAACGCCGCTTTCAGTACTTGGCACATGTTGGGTATAAAAAGGAGCAATTTCTAACTGCGAATACGTGCAGAGAGCAAACATTTGGCTCCAAAATATGGCTCATGCTTCGAAATTGGGATATTTGGGATATTTTGAAAACTGCAGGGGAGTTTGTGCAAAATGTGACTCACTGCTGCTTTCAGGACTTGGCATATGCTGGGTCTAAAAATTCGTATTTTCAAACTGCGAATACGTGAAGAGAGCCAGAATTTGGCTCCAAAATATGGCTCAGGCCTCGAAATTGGGAAGTTTTGGATATTTTGAAAATAGCAGGGATGTTTGGGACGAATGTGACCAAACGCTGCTTTCAGTACTTGGCATATGTTGGGTATAAAAAGTCGTAATTTCAAACTTCGAATACGTGCAGAGAGACGGAATTTGGCGCTAAAATATGGCTCAGGCCTCGATATTGGGATATTTGGGATATTTTAAAAACTGTAGGGGAGTTTGTGCAAAATGTGACTCACTGCCGCTTTCAGGACTTGGCATATGTTGGGTATAAAAAGTCGTATTTTCAAACTGCGAATACGTGAAGAGAGCCACAATTTGACTCCAAAATATGGCTCAGGCCTCGAAATTTGGAAGTTTGGGATATTTTGTAAACTGCAGGGGGTTTGGGACAAATATGACCAAAAGCCGCTTTCAGTACTTGGCATATGTTGGATATAAAAATTCGTAATTTCAAACTGCGAATATGTGCAGAGAGCCAGAATTTGGCTCCAATATATGGCTCACGCCTCGAAATTGGCATGTTTGGGATTTTTGAAAACTGCAGGGGAGATTGGGACAAATGTGCCCAAACGCCGCTTTCAGTACTTGGCATATGTTCCGTATAAAAAGTCGTAATTTCAAACTGCGAATACGTGCAGAGAGCCAGAATTTGGCTCCAAAATATGGCTCAGGCCTCGAAATTGGGATGTTTGGGATATTTTGAAAACTACAGGGGAGTTTTTAGCAAAATGTGACTCACTGCCGCTTTCAGTACTTGGCATATGTTGGGTATAAAAAGTAGTAATTTAAAACTGCGAATACGCGCAGAGAACCAGAATTTGGCTCCAAAATATGGCTAAAGCCTCGAAATTGGGATATTTTGATATTTTGAAAACTGTAGGGGAGTTTATGCAAAATGTGACTCACTGTCTCTTTCAGTACTTGGCATATGTTGGGTATAAAATTCGTAATTTTAAACCGCGAATACGTGCAGAGAGCCAGAATTTGGCTCCAAAATATGGCTCAGGCCTCGAAATTGGAATGTTTGGGATATTTTGAAAACTCCAGGCGGGTTTGTGCAAAATGTGACTCACTGCCGCTTTCAGTACTTGGCATATGTTCCGTATAAAAAGTCGTAATATCAAACTGCGAATACGTGCAGAGAGCCATAATTTGGCTCCAAAATATGGATCAGGCCTCGAAATTGGGATACTTGGGATATTTTGCAAACTGCAGGGAGGTTTGGGACAAATGTGACCAAACGCCGCTTTCAGTACTTGGCATATGTTGCGTATAAAAAGTCGTAATTTCAAACGGCGAATACGTGCATAGAGCCATGATTTGGCTCCAAAATATGGCTCAGACCTCGAAATTGGGATGTTTGGGATATTTTAAAAAACTGCAGGGGGGTGTGGGACAAATATGACCAAACTCCGGTTTCAGTACTTGGCATATGTTCCGTATAAAAAGTCGTAATATCAAACTGCGAATACGTGCAGAGAGCCAGAAATTAGCTCCAAAATATGGCTCAGGCCTCGAAATTGGGATGTTTGGGATATTATGAAAATTGCAGGGGAGTTTGTTCAAAATGTGACTCACTGCCGGTTTCAGTACTTTGCATATGTTGGGTATAAAAGTCGTAATTTCAAACTGCGAATACGTGCAGAGAACCAGAATTTGGCTCCAAAATATGGCTCAGGCCTCGTAATTGGGATGTTTGGGATATTTTGAAAACTGCAGGGGAGTTTGTGAAAATGTGACTCACTGCCGCTTTCAGTACTTGGCATATGTTGGGTATAAAAAGTCGTATTTTCAAACTGCGAATACGTGCAAAGAGCCAGAATTTGGTTCCAAAATATGGCCCAGGCCTGGAAATTCGGAAGTTTGGGATATTTTGAAAACTGCAGGGGGGTTTGGGACAAATATGACCAAACGCCGCTTTCAGTACTTGGCATATGTTGGGTATAAAAAAGTCGCAATTTCAAACTGCGAATACGTGCAGAGAGACGGAATTTGGCTCCAAAATATGGCTCAGGCCTCGAAATTGGGAAGTTTTTTATATTTTGAAAACTGCAGGGAGATTTGGGACAAATGTGACCAAACGCCGCTTTCAGTACTTGGCATATGTTGGGTATAAAAAGTCGTAATTTCAAACTGCGAATACGTGCAGAGAGCCAGAATTTGGCACCAAAATATGGCTCAGGCCTCGAAATTGGAATATTTGGGATATTTTGAAAACTGCAGGGGAGTTTGTGCAAAATGTGACTCACTGCCGCTTTCAATACTTGGCATATGTTGGGTATAAAAAGTCGTAATATCAAACTGCGAATACGTGCAGAGAGCCAGAATTTGGCACCAAAATATGGCTCAGGCCTTGAAATTGGGATATTTGGGATATTTTGAAAACTGCAGGGAGGTTTGGGTCAAATGTAACCAAACGCCGCTTTCAGTACTTGGCACATGTTGGGTATAAAAAGGAGCAATTTCAAACTGCGAATACGTGCAGAGAGCAAAAATTTGGCTCCAAAATATGGCTCATGCCTCGAAATTGGGATATTTGGGATATTTTGAAAACTGCAGGGGAGTTTGTGCAAAATGTGAACACTGCTGCTTTCAGGACTTGGCATATGCTGGGTATAAAAAGTCGTATTTTCAAACTGCGAATACGTAAAGAGAGCCAGAATTTGGCTCCAAAATATGGCTCAGGCCTCGAAATTGGGAAGTTTTGGATATTTTGAAAACTGCAGGGGAGATTGGGACAAATGTGCCCAAACGCCGCTTTCAGTACTTGGCATATGTTGGGTATAAAAAGTCGTAATTTCAAACGGCGAATACGTGCAGAGAGCCAGAATTTGGCTCCAAAATATGGCTCAGGCCTCGTAATTGGGATGTTTGGGATATTTTGAAAACTGCAGGGGAGTTTGTGAAAATGTGACTCACTGCCGCTTTCAGTACTTGGCATATGTTGGGTATAAAAAGTCATAATTTCAAACTGCGAATACGTGCAGAGAGACAGAATTTGGCGCTAAAAAATGGCTCATTCCTCGAAATTGGGATATTTGGGATATTTTGAAAACTGCAGGTGAGTTTGTGCAAAATGTGATTCACTGCCGCTTTCAGTACTTGGCTTATGTTGGGTATAAAAAGTCGTAATTTCAAACTGCGAATACGTGCATAGAGCCATGATTTGGCTCCAAAATATGGCTCAGGCCTCGAAATTGGAATGTTTGGGATATTTTAAAAAACTGCAGGGGGGTGTGGGACAAATATGACCAAACTCCGGTTTCAGTACTTTGCATATGTTCCGTATAAAAAGTTGTAATTTCAAACTGCGAATACGTGCAGAGAGCCAGAATTTAGCTCCAAAATATGGCTCAGGCCTCGAAATTGGGATGTTTGGGATATTTTGAAAACTACAGGGGAGTTTTTAGCAAAATGTGACTCACTGCCGCTTTCAGTACTTGGCATATGTTGGGTATAAAAATTCGTAATTTCAAACTGCGAATACGTGCATAGAGCCAGAATTTGGCTCCAAAATATGGCTCAGGCCTCGAAATTGGGATGTTTTGGGTATTTTGAAAACTGCAGGGGAGTTTGTGCAAAATGTGACTCACTGCCGCTTTCATTACTTGGCATATGTTGGGTATAAAAAGTCGTAATTTAAAACTGCGAATACGCGCAGAGAACCAGAATTTGGCTCCAAAATATGGCTAAAGCCTCGAAATTGGGATATTTGGGATATTTTGAAAACTGTAGGGGAGTTTATGCAAAATGTGACTCACTGTCTCTTTCAGTACTTGGCATATGTTGGGTATAAAAATTCATAATTTTAAACTGCGAATACGTTCAGACAGCCAGAATTTGGCTCCAAAATATGGCTCAGGCCTCGAAATTGGAATGTTTGGGATATTTTGAAAACTCCAGGCGGGTTTGTGCAAAATGTGACTCACTGCCGCTTTCAGTACTTGGCATATGTTGGGTATAAAAAGTCGTAATATGAAACTGCGAATACGTGCAGAGAGCCATAATTTGGCTCCAAAATATGGATCAGGCCTCGAAATTGGGATACTTGGGATATTTTGCAAACTGCAGGGAGGTTTGGGACAAATGTGACCAAACGCCGCTTTCAGTACTTGGCATATGTTGGATATAAAAAGTCGTAATTTTAAACTGCGAATACGTGCTGAGAACTAGAATTTGGCTCCAAAATATGGCTCTGGCCTCGAAATTGGGATATTTTGAAAACTGTAGGGGAGATTGGGACAAATGTGCCCAAACGCCGCTTTCAGTACTTGGCATATGTTGGGTATAAAAAGTCGTAATTTCAAACGGCGAATACGTGCATAGAGCAATGATTTGGCTCCAAAATATGGCTCAGACCTCGAAATTGGGATGTTTGGGATATTTTAAAAAACTGCAGGGGGGTGTGGGACAAATATGACCAAACTCCGGTTTCAGTACTTGGCATATGTTCCGTATAAAAAGTCGTAATATCAAACTGCGAATACGTGCAGAGAGCCAGAAATTGGCTTAAAAATATTGCTCAGGCCTCGAAATTGGGATGTTTGGGATATTTTGAAAATTGCAGGGGAGTTTGTGAAAATGTGACTCTGCCGCTTTCAGTACTTGGCATATGTTGGGTATAAAAAGTCGTATTTTCAAACTGCGAATACGTGCAGAGAGCCAGAATTTGGCACCAAAATATGGCTCAGGCCTTGAAATTGGGATATTTGGGATATTTTGAAAACTGCAGGGAGGTTTGGGTCAAATGTAACCAAACGCCGCTTTCAGTACTTGGCACATGTTGGGTATAAAAAGGAGCAATTTCAAACTGCGAATACGTGCAGAGAGCAAAAATTTGGCTCCAAAATATGGCTCATGCCTCGAAATTGGGATATTTGGGATATTTTGAAAACTGCAGGGGAGTTTGTGCAAAATGTGAACACTGCTGCTTTCAGGACTTGGCATATGCTGGGTATAAAAAGTCGTATTTTCAAACTGCGAATACGTAAAGAGAGCCAGAATTTGGCTCCAAAATATGGCTCAGGCCTCGAAATTGGGAAGTTTTGGATATTTTGAAAACTGCAGGGGAGATTGGGACAAATGTGCCCAAACGCCGCTTTCAGTACTTGGCATATGTTGGGTATAAAAAGTCGTAATTTCAAACGGCGAATACGTGCAGAGAGCCAGAATTTGGCTCCAAAATATGGCTCAGGCCTCGTAATTGGGATGTTTGGGATATTTTGAAAACTGCAGGGGAGTTTGTGAAAATGTGACTCACTGCCGCTTTCAGTACTTGGCATATGTTGGGTATAAAAAGTCATAATTTCAAACTGCGAATACGTGCAGAGAGACAGAATTTGGCGCTAAAAAATGGCTCATTCCTCGAAATTGGGATATTTGGGATATTTTGAAAACTGCAGGTGAGTTTGTGCAAAATGTGATTCACTGCCGCTTTCAGTACTTGGCTTATGTTGGGTATAAAAAGTCGTAATTTCAAACTGCGAATACGTGCATAGAGCCATGATTTGGCTCCAAAATATGGCTCAGGCCTCGAAATTGGAATGTTTGGGATATTTTAAAAAACTGCAGGGGGGTGTGGGACAAATATGACCAAACTCCGGTTTCAGTACTTTGCATATGTTCCGTATAAAAAGTTGTAATTTCAAACTGCGAATACGTGCAGAGAGCCAGAATTTGGCTCCAAAATATGGCTCAGGCCTCGAAATTGGGATGTTTGGGATATTTTGAAAACTACAGGGGAGTTTTTAGCAAAATGTGACTCACTGCCGCTTTCAGTACTTGGCATATGTTGGGTATAAAAATTCGTAATTTCAAACTGCGAATACGTGCATAGAGCCAGAATTTGGCTCCAAAATATGGCTCAGGCCTCGAAATTGGGATGTTTTGGGTATTTTGAAAACTGCAGGGGAGTTTGTGCAAAATGTGACTCACTGCCGCTTTCATTACTTGGCATATGTTGGGTATAAAAAGTCGTAATTTAAAACTGCGAATACGCGCAGAGAACCAGAATTTGGCTCCAAAATATGGCTAAAGCCTCGAAATTGGGATATTTGGGATATTTTGAAAACTGTAGGGGAGTTTATGCAAAATGTGACTCACTGTCTCTTTCAGTACTTGGCATATGTTGGGTATAAAAATTCATAATTTTAAACTGCGAATACGTTCAGACAGCCAGAATTTGGCTCCAAAATATGGCTCAGGCCTCGAAATTGGAATGTTTGGGATATTTTGAAAACTCCAGGCGGGTTTGTGCAAAATGTGACTCACTGCCGCTTTCAGTACTTGGCATATGTTGGGTATAAAAAGTCGTAATATGAAACTGCGAATACGTGCAGAGAGCCATAATTTGGCTCCAAAATATGGATCAGGCCTCGAAATTGGGATACTTGGGATATTTTGCAAACTGCAGGGAGGTTTGGGACAAATGTGACCAAACGCCGCTTTCAGTACTTGGCATATGTTGGATATAAAAAGTCGTAATTTTAAACTGCGAATACGTGCTGAGAACTAGAATTTGGCTCCAAAATATGGCTCTGGCCTCGAAATTGGGATATTTTGAAAACTGTAGGGGAGATTGGGACAAATGTGCCCAAACGCCGCTTTCAGTACTTGGCATATGTTGGGTATAAAAAGTCGTAATTTCAAACGGCGAATACGTGCATAGAGCAATGATTTGGCTCCAAAATATGGCTCAGACCTCGAAATTGGGATGTTTGGGATATTTTAAAAAACTGCAGGGGGGTGTGGGACAAATATGACCAAACTCCGGTTTCAGTACTTGGCATATGTTCCGTATAAAAAGTCGTAATATCAAACTGCGAATACGTGCAGAGAGCCAGAAATTGGCTTAAAAATATTGCTCAGGCCTCGAAATTGGGATGTTTGGGATATTTTGAAAATTGCAGGGGAGTTTGTGAAAATGTGACTCTGCCGCTTTCAGTACTTGGCATATGTTGGGTATAAAAAGTCGTATTTTCAAACTGCGAATACGTGCAGAGAGCCAGAATTTGGCTCCAAAATATGGCTCAGGCCTCGAAATTCGGAAGTTTGGGATATTTTGAAAACTGCAGGGGGGTTTGGGACAAATATGACCAAACGCCGCTTTCAGTACTTGGCACATGTTGGGTATAAAAAGGAGCAATTTCAAACTGCGAATACGTGCAGAGAGCAAAAATTTGGCTCCAAAATATGGCTCATGCCTCGAAATTGAGATATTTGGGATATTTTGAAAACTGCAGGGGAGTTTGTGCAAAATGTGACTCACTGCTGCTTTCAGGACTTCGCATATGCTGGGTATAAAAAGTCGTATTTTCAAACTGCGAATACGTGAAGAGAGCCAGAATTTGGCTCCAAAATATGGCTCAGGCCTCGAAATTGGGAAGTTTTTTATATTTTGAAAACTGCAGGGAGGTTTGGGTTGAATGTGACCAAACACCGCTTTCAGTACTTGGCATATGTTATGTATAAAAAGTCGTAATTTCAAACTGCGAATACGTGCAGAGAGACGGAATTTGGCGCTAAAATATGGCTCAGGCCTCGATATTGGGATATTTGGGATATTTAAAAAACTGCAGGGGAGTTTGTGCAAAATGTGACTCACTGCTGCTTTCAGGACTTGGCATATGCTGGGTATAAAAAGTCGTATTTTCAAACTACGAATACGTGAAGAGAGCCAGAATTTGGCTCCAAAATATGGCTCAGGCCTCGAAATTTGGAAGTTTGGGATATTTTGTAAACTGCAGGGGGTTTGGGACAAATATGACCAAACGCCGCTTTCAGTACTTGGCATATGTTGGATATAAAAATTCGTAATTTCCAACTGCGAATACGTGCAGAGAGCCAGAATTTGGCTCCAAAATATGGCTCAGGCCTCGTAATTGGGATGTTTGGGATATTTTAAAAAACGGCAGGGGGGTGTGGGACAAATATGACCAAACTCAGGTTTCAGTACTTGGCATATGTTCCATATAAAAAGTCGTAATTTCAAACTGCGAATACGTGCAGAGAGCCAGAAATTGACTCAAAAATATTGCTCTGGCCTCGAAATTGGGATGTTTGGGATATTTTGAAAATTGCTGGGGAGTTTGTTCAAAATGTGACTCACTGCCGGTTTCAGTACTTGGCATATGTTGGGTATAAAAGTCGTAATTTCAAACTGTGAGTACGTGCAGAGAGCCACAATTTGGCTCCAAAATATGGCTCAGGCCTCGAAATTGGGATGTTTGGGGTATTTTTAAAACTGCAGAGGAGATTGGGACAAATGTGACCAAACGCCGCTTTCAGTACTTGGCATATGTTGGGTATAAAAAAGCGTAATTTCAAACTGCGAATACGTGCAGAGAGCCAGAATTTGGCTCCAAAATATGGCTCAGGCCTCGTAATTGGGATGTTTGGAATATTTTGAAAACTGCAGGGGAGTTTGTGAAAATGTGACTCACTGCCGCTTTCAGTACTTGGCATATGTTGGGTATAAAAAGTCGTATTTTCAAACTGCGAATACGTGCAAAGAGCCAGAATTTGGTTCCAAAATATGGCTCAGGCCTCGAAATTCGGAAGTTTGGGATATTTTGAAAACTGCAGGGGGGTTTGGGACAAATATGACCAAACGCCGCTTACAGTACTTGGCATATGTTGGGTATAAAAAAGTCGCAATTTCAAACTGCGAATACGTGCAGAGAGCCAGAATTTGGCTCCAAAATATGGCTCAGGCCTCGAAATTGGGATGTTTGGGATATTTTGAAAACTGCAGGGAGATTTGGGACAAATGTGACCATACGCCGCTTTCAGTACTTGGCATATGTTGAGTATAAAAAGTCGTAATTTCAAACTGCGAATACGTGCAGAGAGCCAGAATTTGGCACCAAAATATGGCTCAGGCCTTTGAAATTGGGATATTTGGGATATTTTGAAAACTGCAGGGAGGTTTGGGTCAAATGTGACCAAACGCTGCTTTCAGTACTTGGCACATGTTGGGTATAAAAAGGAGCAATTTCAAACTGCGAATACGTGCAGAGAGCAAAAATTTGGCTCCAAAATATGGCTCATGCCTCGAAATTGAGATATTTGGGATATTTTGAAAACTGCAGGGGAGTTTGTGCAAAATGTGACTCACTGCTGCTTTCAGGACTTCGCATATGCTGGGTATAAAAAGTCGTATTTTCAAACTGCGAATACGTGAAGAGAGCCAGAATTTGGCTCCAAAATATGGCTCAGGCCTCGAAATTGGGAAGTTTTTTATATTTTGAAAACTGCAGGGAGGTTTGGGTTGAATGTGACCAAACACCGCTTTCAGTACTTGGCATATGTTGGGTATAAAAAGTCGTAATTTCAAACTGCGAATACGTGCAGAGAGACGGAATTTGGCGCTAAAATATGGCTCAGGCCTCGATATTGGGATATTTGGGATATTTAAAAAACTGCAGGGGAGTTTGTGCAAAATGTGACTCACTGCTGCTTTCAGGACTTGGCATATGCTGGGTATAAAAAGTCGTATTTTCAAACTACGAATACGTGAAGAGAGCCAGAATTTGGCTCCAAAATATGGCTCAGGCCTCGAAATTTGGAAGTTTGGGATATTTTGTAAACTGCAGGGGGTTTGGGACAAATATGACCAAACGCCGCTTTCAGTACTTGGCATATGTTGGATATAAAAATTCGTAATTTCCAACTGCGAATACGTGCAGAGAGCCAGAATTTGGCTCCAAAATATGGCTCAGGCCTCGTAATTGGGATGTTTGGGATATTTTAAAAAACGGCAGGGGGGTGTGGGACAAATATGACCAAACTCAGGTTTCAGTACTTGGCATATGTTCCATATAAAAAGTCGTAATTTCAAACTGCGAATACGTGCAGAGAGCCAGAAATTGACTCAAAAATATTGCTCTGGCCTCGAAATTGGGATGTTTGGGATATTTTGAAAATTGCTGGGGAGTTTGTTCAAAATGTGACTCACTGCCGGTTTCAGTACTTGGCATATGTTGGGTATAAAAGTCGTAATTTCAAACTGTGAGTACGTGCAGAGAGCCACAATTTGGCTCCAAAATATGGCTCAGGCCTCGAAATTGGGATGTTTGGGGTATTTTTAAAACTGCAGAGGAGATTGGGACAAATGTGACCAAACGCCGCTTTCAGTACTTGGCATATGTTGGGTATAAAAAAGCGTAATTTCAAACTGCGAATACGTGCAGAGAGCCAGAATTTGGCTCCAAAATATGGCTCAGGCCTCGTAATTGGGATGTTTGGAATATTTTGAAAACTGCAGGGGAGTTTGTGAAAATGTGACTCACTGCCGCTTTCAGTACTTGGCATATGTTGGGTATAAAAAGTCGTATTTTCAAACTGCGAATACGTGCAAAGAGCCAGAATTTGGTTCCAAAATATGGCTCAGGCCTCGAAATTGGGATGTTTGGGATATTTTGAAAACTGCAGGGGAGTTTGTGCAAAATGTGAACACTGCTGCTTTCAGGACTTGGCATATGCTGGGTATAAAAAGTCGTATTTTCAAACTGCGAATACGTAAAGAGAGCCAGAATTTGGCTCCAAAATATGGCTCAGGCCTCGAAATTGGGAAGTTTTGGATATTTTGAAAACTGCAGGGGAGATTGGGACAAATGTGCCCAAACGCCGCTTTCAGTACTTGGCATATGTTGGGTATAAAAAGTCGTAATTTCAAACGGCGAATACGTGCAGAGAGCCAGAATTTGGCTCCAAAATATGGCTCAGGCCTCGTAATTGGGATGTTTGGGATATTTTGAAAACTGCAGGGGAGTTTGTGAAAATGTGACTCACTGCCACTTTCAGTACTTGGCATATGTTGGGTATAAAAAGTCATAATTTCAAACTGCGAATACGTGCAGAGAGACAGAATTTGGCGCTAAAAAATGGCTCATTCCTCGAAATTGGGATATTTGGGATATTTTGAAAACTGCAGGTGAGTTTGTGCAAAATGTGATTCACTGCCGCTTTCAGTACTTGGCTTATGTTGGGTATAAAAAGTCGTAATTTCAAACTGCGAATACGTGCATAGAGCCATGATTTGGCTCCAAAATATGGCTCAGGCCTCGAAATTGGGATGTTTGGGATATTTTAAAAAACTGCAGGGGGGTGTGGGACAAATATGACCAAACTCCGGTTTCAGTACTTTGCATATGTTCCGTATAAAAAGTTGTAATTTCAAACTGCGAATACGTGCAGAGAGCCAGAATTTGGCTCCAAAATATGGCTCAGGCCTCGAAATTGGGATGTTTGGGATATTTTGAAAACTACAGGGGAGTTTTTAGCAAAATGTGACTCACTGCCGCTTTCAGTACTTGGCATATGTTGGGTATAAAAATTCGTAATTTCAAACTGCGAATACGTGCATAGAGCCAGAATTTGGCTCCAAAATATGGCTCAGGCCTCGAAATTGGGATGTTTTGGTTATTTTGAAAACTGCAGGGGAGTTTGTGCAAAATGTGACTCACTGCCGCTTTCATTACTTGGCATATGTCGGGTATAAAAAGTCGTAATTTAAAACTGCGAATACGCGCAGAGAACCAGAATTTGACTCCAAAATATGGCTAAAGCCTCGAAATTGGGATATTTGGGATATTTTGAAAACTGTAGGGGAGTTTATGCAAAATGTGACTCACTGTCTCTTTCAGTACTTGGCATATGTTGGGTATAAAAATTCATAATTTTAAACTGCGAATACGTTCAGACAGCCAGAATTTGGCTCCAAAATATGGCTCAGGCCTCGAAATTGGAATGTTTTGGATATTTTGAAAACTCCAGGCGGGTTTGTGCAAAATGTGACTCACTGCCGCTTTCAGTACTTGGCATATGTTGGGTATAAAAAGTCGTAATATGAAACTGCGAATACGTGCAGAGAGCCATAATTTGGCTCCAAAATATGGATCAGGCCTCGAAATTGGGATACTTGGGATATTTTGCAAACTACAGGGAGGTTTGGGACAAATGTGACCCAACGCCGCTTTCAGTACTTGGCATATGTTGGATATAAAAAGTCGTAATTTTAAACTGCGAATACGTGCTGAGAACTAGAATTTGTCTCCAAAATATGGCTCTGGCCTCGAAATTGGGATATTTTGAAAACTGTAGGGGAGATTGGGACAAATGTGCCCAAACGCCGCTTTCAGTACTTGGCATATGTTGGGTATAAAAAGTCGTAATTTCAAACGGCGAATACGTGCATAGAGCAATGATTTGGCTCCAAAATATGGCTCAGACCTCGAAATTGGGATGTTTGGGATATTTTAAAAAACTGCAGGGGGGTGTGGGACAAATATGACCAAACTCCGGTTTCAGTACTTGGCATATGTTCCGTATAAAAAGTCGTAATATCAAACTGCGAATACGTGCAGAGAGCCAGAAATTGGCTTAAAAATATTGCTCAGGCCTCAAAATTGGGATGTTTGGGATATTTTGAAAATTGCAGGGGAGTTTGTGAAAATGTGACTCTGCCGCTTTCAGTACTTGGCATATGTTGGGTATAAAAAGTCGTATTTTCAAACTGCGAATACGTGCAGAGAGCCAGAATTTGGCTCCAAAATATGGCTCAGGCCTCGTAATTGGGATGTTTGGGATATTTTGAAAACTGCAGAGGAGTTTGTGAAAATGTGACTCACTGCCGCTTTCAGTACTTGGCATATGTTGGGTATAAAAAGTCGTATTTTCAAACTGCGAATACGTGCAGAGAGCCAGAATTTGGCTCCAAAATATGGCTCAGGCCTCGTAATTGGGATGTTTGGGATATTTTGAAAATTGCAGAGGAGTTTGTGAAAATGTGACTCACTGCCGCTTTCAGTACTTGGCATATGTTGGGTATAAAAAGTCGTATTTTCAAACTGCGAATACGTGCAAAGAGCCAGAATTTGGTTCCAAAATATGGCTCAGGCCTCGAAATTAGGATATTTGGGATATTTTGAAAACTGCAGGGGAGTTTGTGCAAAATGTGACTCACTTCCGCTTTCAAAACTCGGCATATGTTGGGTATAAAAAGTCGTAATATCAAACTGCGAATACGTGCAGAGAGCCAGAATTTGGCACCAAAATATGGCTCAGGCCTTGAAATTAGGATATTTGGGATATTTTGAAAACTGCAGGGAGGTTTGGGTCAAATGTGACCAAACGCCGCTTTCAGTACTTGGCACATGTTGGGTATAAAAAGGAGCAATTTCAAACTGCGAATACGTGCAGAGAGCAAAAATTTGGCTCCAAAATATGGCTCATGCCTCGAAATTGAGATATTTGGGATATTTTGAAAACTGCAGGGGAGTTTGTGCAAAATGTGACTCACTGCTGCTTTCAGGACTTCGCATATGCTGGGTATAAAAAGTCGTATTTTCAAACTGCGAATACGTGAAGAGAGCCAGAATTTGGCTCCAAAATATGGCTCAGGCCTCGAAATTGGGAAGTTTTTTATATTTTGAAAACTGCAGGGAGGTTTGGGTTGAATGTGACCAAACACCGCTTTCAGTACTTGGCATATGTTGGGTATAAAAAGTCGTAATTTCAAACTGCGAATACGTGCAGAGAGACGGAATTTGGCGCTAAAATATGGCTCAGGCCTCGATATTGGGATATTTGGGATATTTAAAAAACTGCAGGGGAGTTTGTGCAAAATGTGACTCACTGCTGCTTTCAGGACTTGGCATATGCTGGGTATAAAAAGTCGTATTTTCAAACTACGAATACGTGAAGAGAGCCAGAATTTGGCTCCAAAATATGGCTCAGGCCTCGAAATTTGGAAGTTTGGGATATTTTGTAAACTGCAGGGGGTTTGGGACAAATATGACCAAACGCCGCTTTCAGTACTTGGCATATGTTGGATATAAAAATTCGTAATTTCCAACTGCGAATACGTGCAGAGAGCCAGAATTTGGCTCCAAAATATGGCTCAGGCCTCGTAATTGGGATGTTTGGGATATTTTAAAAAACGGCAGGGGGGTGTGGGACAAATATGACCAAACTCAGGTTTCAGTACTTGGCATATGTTCCATATAAAAAGTCGTAATTTCAAACTGCGAATACGTGCAGAGAGCCAGAAATTGACTCAAAAATATTGCTCTGGCCTCGAAATTGGGATGTTTGGGATATTTTGAAAATTGCTGGGGAGTTTGTTCAAAATGTGACTCACTGCCGGTTTCAGTACTTGGCATATGTTGGGTATAAAAGTCGTAATTTCAAACTGTGAGTACGTGCAGAGAGCCACAATTTGGCTCCAAAATATGGCTCAGGCCTCGAAATTGGGATGTTTGGGGTATTTTTAAAACTGCAGAGGAGATTGGGACAAATGTGACCAAACGCCGCTTTCAGTACTTGGCATATGTTGGGTATAAAAAAGCGTAATTTCAAACTGCGAATACGTGCAGAGAGCCAGAATTTGGCTCCAAAATATGGCTCAGGCCTCGTAATTGGGATGTTTGGAATATTTTGAAAACTGCAGGGGAGTTTGTGAAAATGTGACTCACTGCCGCTTTCAGTACTTGGCATATGTTGGGTATAAAAAGTCGTATTTCAAACTGCGAATACGTGCAAAGAGCCAGAATTTGGTTCCAAAATATGGCTCAGGCCTCGAAATTCGGAAGTTTGGGATATTTTGAAAACTGCAGGGGGGTTTGGGACAAATATGACCAAACGCCGCTTACAGTACTTGGCATATGTTGGGTATAAAAAAGTCGCAATTACAAACTGCGAATACGTGCAGAGAGCCAGAATTTGGCTCCAAAATATGGCTCAGGCCTCGAAATTGGGATGTTTGGGATATTTTGAAAACTGTAGGGGAGTTTATGCAAAATGTGACTCACTGTCTCTTTCAGTACTTGGCATATGTTGGGTATAAAAATTCATAATTTTAAACTGCGAATACGTTCAGACAGCCAGAATTTGGCTCCAAAATATGGCTCAGGCCTCGAAATTGGAATGTTTGGGATATTTTGAAAACTCCAGGCGGGTTTGTGCAAAATGTGACTCACTGCCGCTTTCAGTACTTGGCATATGTTGAGTATAAAAAGTCGTAATTTCAAACTGCGAATACGTGCAGAGAGCCAGAATTTGGCACCAAAATATGGCTCAGGCCTTTGAAATTGGGATATTTGGGATATTTTGAAAACTGCAGGGAGGTTTGGGTCAAATGTGACCAAACGCTGCTTTCAGTACTTGGCACATGTTGGGTATAAAAAGGAGCAATTTCAAACTGCGAATACGTGCAGAGAGCAAAAATTTGGCTCCAAAATATGGCTCATGCCTCGAAATTGGGATATTTGGGATATTTTGAAAACTGCAGCGGAGTTTGTGCAAAATGTGACTCACTACTGCTTTCAGGACTTGGCATATGCTGGGTATAAAAATACGTAATTTTAAACTGCGAATACGTGCAGAGAGCCAGAATTTGGCTCCAAAATATGGCTCAGGCCTCGAAATTGGAATGTTTGGGATATTTTGAAAACTCCAGGCGGGTTTGTGCAAAATTTGACTCACTGCCGCTTTCAGTACTTGGCATATGTTGGGTATAAAAAGTCGTAATATGAAACTGCGAATACTTGCAGAGAGCCAGAATTTGGCTCCAAAATATGGATCAGGCCTCGAAATTGGGATATTTTGAAAACTGTAGGGGAGATTGGGACAAATGTGCCCAAACGCCGCTTTCAGTAGTTGGCATATGTTGGGTATAAAAAGTCGTAATTTCAAACGGCGAATACGTGCATAGAGCCATGATTTGGCTCCAAAATATGGCTCAGACCTCGAAATTGGGATGTTTGGGATATTTTAAAAACTGCAGGGGGGTGTGGGACAAATATGACCAAACTCCGGTTTCAGTACTTGGCATATGTTCCGTATAAAAAGTCGTAATATCAAACTGCGAATACGTGCAGAGAGCCAGAAATTGGCTTAAAATATTGCTCAGGCCTCGAAATTGGGATGTTTGGGATATTTTGAAAATTGCAGGGGAGTTTGTTCAAAATGTGACTCACTGCCGGTTTCAGTACTTTGCATATGTTGGGTATAAAATTCGTAATTTCAAACTGCGAATACGTGCAGAGAGCCAGAATTTGGCTCCAAAATATGGCTTAGGCCTCGTAATTGGGATGTTTGGGATATTTTGAAAACTGCAGAGGAGTTTGTGAAAATGTGACTCACTGCCGCTTTCAGTACTTGGCATATGTTGGGTATAAAAAGTCGTATTTTCAAACTGCGAATACGTGCAAAGAGCCAGAATTTGGTTCCTAAATATGGCTCAGGCCTCGAAATTCGGAAGTTTGGGATATTTTGAAAACTGCAGTTGGGTTTGGGACAAATTTCACCAAACGCCGCTTTCAGTACTTGGCATATGTTGGGTATATAAAAGTCGCAATTTCAAACTGCGAATACGTGCAGAGAGCCAGAATTTGGCTCCAAAATATGGCTCAGGCCTCGAAATTGGGATATTTGGGATATTTTGAAAACTGCAGGGGATTTTGTGCAAAATGTGACTCACTGCCGCTTTCAATACTTGGCATATGTTGGGTATAAAAAGTCGTAATTTCAAACTGCGAATACGTGCAGAGAGACGGAATTTGGCGCTAAAATATGGCTCAGGCCTCGATATTGGGATATTTGGGATATTTTAAAAACTGCAGGGGAGTTTGTGCAAAATGTGACTCACTGCTGCTTTCAGGACTTGGCATATGCTGGGTATAAAAAGTCGTATTTTCAAACTACGAATACGTGAAGAGAGCCTGAATTTGGCTCCAAAATATGGCTCAGGCCTCGAAATTTGGAAGTTTGGGATGTTTTGTAAACTGCAGGGGGTTTGGGACAAATATGACCAAACGCCGCTTTCAGTACTTGGCATATGTTGGATATAAAAATTCGTAATTTCCAACTGCGAATACGTGCAGAGAGCCAGAATTTGGCTCCAAAATATGGCTCAGGCCTCGTAATTGGGATGTTTGGGATATTTTAAAAAACGGCAGGGGGGTGTGGGACAAATATGACCAAACTCCGGTTTCAGTACTTGGCATATGTTCCTTATAAAAAGTCGTAATTTCAAACTGCGAATACGTACAGAGAGCCAGAAATTGACTCAAAAATATTGCTCTGGCCTAGAAATTGGGATGTTTGGGATATTTTGAAAATTGCTGGGGAGTTTGTTCAAAATGTGACTCACTGCCGGTTTCAGTACTTGGCATATGTTGGGTATAAAAGTCGTAATTTCAAACTGTGAGTACGTGCAGAGAGCCAGAATTGGCTGCAAAATATGGCTCCGGCCTCGAAATTGGGATGTTTAGGGTATTTTTAAAACTGCAGAGGAGATTGGGACAAATGTGACCAAACGCCGCTTTCAGTACTTGGCATATGTTGGGTATAAAAAGTCGTAATTTCAAACTGCGAATACGTGCACAGAGCCAGAATTTGGCTCCAAAATATGGCTCAGGCCTCGTAATTGGGATGTTTGGGATATTTTGAAAACTGCACGGGAGTTTGTGAAAATGTGACTCACTGCCGCTTTCAGTACTTGGCATATGTTGGGTATAAAAAGTCGTATTTTCATACTGCGAATACGTGCAAAGAGCCAGAATTTGGATCCAAAATATGGCTCAGGCCTCGAAATTCGGAAATTTGGGATATTTTTGAAAACTGCAGGGGGGTTTGGGACAATATGACCAAACGCCGCTTACAGTACTTGGCATATGTTGGGTATAAAAAAGTCGCAATTTCAAACTTCGAATACGTGCAGAGAGCCAGAATTTGGCTCCAAAATATGGCTCAGGCCTCGAAATTGGATGTTTGGGATATTTTGAAAACTGCAGGGAGATTTGGGACAAATGTGACCATACGCCGCTTTCAGTACTTGACATATGTTGAGTATAAAAAGTCGTAATTTCAAACTGCGAATACGTGCAGAGAGCCAGAATTTGGCACAAAATATGGCTCAGGCCTTGAAATTGGGATATTTTGGGATATTTGAAAACTGCAGGGAGGTTTGGGTCAAATGTGACCAAACGCTGCTTTCAGTACTTGGCACATGTTGGGTATAAAAAGGAGCAATTTCAAACTGCGAATACGTGCAGAGAGCAAAATTTGGCTCCAAAATATGGCTCATGCCTCGAAATTGGGATATTTGGGATATTTTGAAAAACTGCAGCGGAGTTTGTGCAAAATGTGACTCAATGCTGCTTTCAGGACTTGGCATATGCTGGGTATAAAAATTCGGAATTTTAAACTGCGAATACGTGCAGAGAGCCAGAATTTGGCTCCAAAATATGGCTCAGGCCTCGAAATTGGAATGTTTGGGATATTTTGAAAACTGCAGGCGGGTTTGTGCAAAATGTGACTCACTGCCGCTTTCAGTACTTGGCATATGTTGGGTATAAAAGTCGTAATATGAAACTGCGAATACGTGCAGAGAGCCATAATTTGGCTCCAAAATATGGATCAGGCCTCGAAATTGGGATACTTGGGATATTTTGCAAACTGCAGGGAGGTTTGGGACAAATGTGACCAAACGCCGCTTTCAGTACTTGGCATATGTTGGGTATAAAAAGTCGTAATTTTAAACTGTGAATACGTGCTGAGAGCCAGAATTTGGCTCCAAAATATGGCTCTGCCCTCGAAATTGGGATATTTTGAAAACTGTAGGGGAGATTGGGACAAATGTGCCCAAACGCCGCTTTCAGTAGTTGGCATATGTTGGGTATAAAAAGTCGTAATTTCAAACGGCGAATACGTGCATAGAAGCCATGATTTGGCTCCAAAATATGGCTCAGACCTCGAAATTGGGATGTTTGGGATATTTTAAAAAACTGCGGGGGGTGTGGGACAAATATGACCAAACTCCGGTTTCAGTACTTGGCATATGTTCCGTATAAAAAGTCGTAATATCAAACTGCGAATACGTGCAGAGAGCCAGAAATTGGCTTAAAAATATTGCTCAGGCCTCGAAATTGGGATGTTTGGGATATTTTGAAAATTGCAGGGGAGTTGTTCAAAATGTGACTCACTGCCGGTTTCAGTACTTTGCATACGTTGGGTATAAAAGTCGTAATTTCAAACTGCGAATACGTGCAGAGAGCCAGAATTTGGCTCCAAAATATGGCTTAGGCCTCGTAATTGGGATGTTTGGGATATTTTGAAAACTGCAGAGGAGTTTGTGAAAATGTGACTCACTGCCGCTTTCAGTACTTGGCATATGTTGGGTATAAAAAGTCGTATTTTCAAACTGCGAATACGTGCAAAGAGCCAGAATTTGGTTCCTAAATATGGCTCAGGCCTCGAAATTCGGAAGTTTGGGATATTTTGAAAACTGCAGTTGGGTTTGGGACAAATTTCACCAAACTCCGCTTTCAGTACTTGGCATATGTTTGGTATATAAAAGTCGCAATTTCAAACTGGCGAATACGTGCAGAGAGCCAGAATTTGGCTCCAAATATGGCTCAGGCCTCGAAATTGGGATATTTGGGATATTTTGAAAACTGCAGGGGGATTTTGTGCAAAATGTGACTCACTGCCGCTTTCAATACTTGGCATATTGTTGGGTATAAAAAAGTCGTAATTTCAAACTGCGAATACGTGCAGAGAGACGGAATTTGGCGCTAAAATATGGCTCAGGCTCGATATTGGGGATATTTGGGATATTTAAAAACTGCAGGGGAGTTTGTGCAAAATGTGACTCACTGCTGCTTTCAGGACTTGGCATATGCTGGGTATAAAAGTCGTATTTTCAAACTACGAATACGTGAAGAGAGCCTGAATTTGGCTCAAAATATGGCTCAGGCCTCGAAATTTGGAAGTTTGGGATATTTTGTAAACTGCAGGGGGTTTGGGACAAATATGACCAAACGCCGCTTTCAGTACTTGGCATATGTTGGATATAAAAATTCGTAATTTCCAACTGCGAATACGTGCAGGAGAGCCAGAATTGGCTCCAAAATATGGCTCAAGGCCTCGTAATTGGGATGTTTTGGGATATTTTAAAAAACGGCAGGGGGTGTGGGACAAATATGACCAAACTCCGGTTTTCAGTACTTGGCATATGTTCCTTATAAAAAGTCGTAATTTCAAACTGCGAATACGTGCAGAGAGCCAGAAATTGACTCAAAAATATTGCTCTGGCCTCGAAATTGGGATGTTTGGGATATTTTGAAAATTGCTGGGGAGTTTGTTCAAAATGTGACTCACTGCCGGTTTCAGTACTTGGCATATGTTGGGTATAAAAGTCGTAATTTCAAACTGTGAGTACGTGCAGAGAGCCAGAATTTGGCTGCAAAATATGGCTCCGGCCTCGAAATTGGGATGTTTAGGGTATTTTTAAAACTGCAGAGGAGATTTGGGACAAATGTGACCAAACGGCGCTTTCAGTACTTGGCATATGTTGGGTATAAAAAGTCGTAATTTCAAACTGCGAATACGTGCACAGAGCCAGAATTTGGCTCCAAAATATGGCTCAGGCCTCGTAATTGGGATGTTTGGGATATTTTGAAAACTGCAGGGGAGTTTGTGAAAATGTGACTCACTGCCGCTTTCAGTACTTGGCATATGTTGGGTATAAAAAGTCGTATTTTCAAACTGCGGAATACCGTGCAAAGAGCCAGAATTTGGTTCCAAAATATGGCTCAGGCCTCGAAATTTCGGAAATTTGGGATATTTTGAAAACTGCAGGGGGGTTTGGGACAAATATGACCAAACGCCGCTTACAGTACTTGGCATATGTTGGGTATAAAAAAGTCGCAATTTCAAACTGCGAATACGTGCAGAGAGCCAGAATTTGGCTCCAAAATATGGCTCAGGCCTCGAAATTGGGATGTTTGGGATATTTTGACAACTGCAGGGAGATTTGGGACAAATGTGACCATACGCCGCTTTCAGTACTTGACATATGTTGAGTATAAAAAGTCGTAATTTCAAACTGCGAATACGTGCAGAGAGCCAGAATTTGGCACCAAAATATGGCTCAGGCCTTGAAATTGGGATATTTGGGATATTTTGAAAAACTGCAGGGAGGTTTGGGTCAAATGTGACCAAACGCTGCTTTCTGTACTTGGCACATGTTGGGTATAAAAAGGAGCAATTTCAAAACTGCGAATACGTGCAGAGAGCAAAAATTTGGCTCCAAAATATGGCTCATGCCTCGAAATTGGGATATTTGGGATATTTTGAAAACTGCAGCGGAGTTTGTGCAAAATGTGACTCAATGCTGCTTTCAGGACTTGGCATATGCTGGGTATAAAAATTCGGAATTTTAAACTGCGAATACGTGCAGAGAGCCAGAATTTGGCTCCAAAATATGGCTCAGGCCTCGAAATTGGAATGTTTGGGATATTTTGAAAACTCCAGGCGGGTTTGTGCAAAATGTGACTCACTGCCGCTTTCAGTACTTGGCATATGTTGGGTATAAAAAGTCGTAATATGAAACTGCGAATACGTGCAGAGAGCCATAATTTGGCTCCAAAATATGGATCAGGCCTCGAAATTGGGATACTTGGGATATTTTGCAAACTGCAGGGAGGTTTGGGACAAATGTGACCAAACGCCGCTTTCAGTACTTGGCATATGTTGGGTATAAAAAGTCGTAATTTTAAACTGTGAATACGTGCTGAGAGCCAGAATTTGGCTCCAAAATATGGCTCTGCCCTCGAAATTGGGATATTTTGAAAACTGTAGGGGAGATTGGGACAAATGTGCCCAAACGCCGCTTTCAGTACTTGGCATATGTTGGGTATAAAAAGTCGTAATTTCAAACGGCGAATACGTGCATAGAGCCATGATTTGGCTCCAAAATATGGCTCAGACCTCGAAATTGGGATGTTTGGGATATTTTAAAAACTGCAGGGGGTGTGGGACAAATATGACCAAACTCCGGTTTCAGTACTTGGCATATGTTCCGTATAAAAAAGTCGTAATATCAAACTGCGAATACGTGCAGAGAGCCAGAAATTGGCTTAAAAAATATTGCTCAGGACTCGAAATTGGGATGTTTGGGATATTTTGAAAATTGCAGGGGAGTTTGTTCAAAATGTGACTCACTGCCGGTTTCAGTACTTTGCATATGTTGGGTATAAAAGTCGTAATTTCAAACTGCGAATACGTGCAGAGAGCCAGAATTTGGCTCCAAAATATGGCTCAGGCCTCGAAATTGGGGATATTTTGGATATTTTGAAAACTGCAGGGGAGTTTGCGCAAAATGTGACTCACTGCCGCTTTCATAATACTTGGCATATGTTGGGTATAAAAAGTCGTAATATCAAACTGCGAATACGTGCAGAGAGCCAGAATTTGGCACCAAAATATGGTTCAGGCCTTGAAATTGGGATATTTGGGATATTTTGAAAACTGCAGGGAGGTTTGGTTCAAATGTGACCAAACGCCGCATTCAGTACTTGGCACATGTTGGGCATAAAAAGGAGCTATTTCAAACTGCGAATACGTGCAGAGAGCAAAACATTTGGCTCCAAATATGGCTCATGCCTCGAAATTGGGATATTTGGGATATTTTGAAAACTGCAGGGGAGTTTGTGCAAAATGTGACTCACTGCTGCTTTCAGGACTTGGCATATGCTGGTATAAAAAGTCGTATTTTCAAACTGCGAATACGTGAAGAGAGCCAGAATTTGGCTCCAAAATATGGCTCAGGCCTCGAAATTGGGAAGTTTTTTAAATTTTGAAAACTGCAGGGAGGTTTGGGTTGAGTGTGACCAAACGCCGCTTTCAGTACTTGGCATATGTTGGGTATAAAAAGTCGTAATTTCAAACTGCGAATAGGTGCAGAGAGCCAGAATTTGGCTCCAAAATATGGCTCAGGCCTCGAAATTTGGATGTTTGGGATATTTTGTAAACTGCAGGGGGTTTGGGACAAATATGGCCAAACGCCGCTTTCAGTACTTGGCATATGTTGGATATAAAAATTCGTAATTTCAAACTGCGAATACGTGCAGAGAGCCAGAACTTGGCTCCAAAATATGGCTCAGGCCTCGTAATTGGGGATGTTTGGGATATTTTAAAAAACGGCAGGGGGGTGTGGGACCAAATATGACCAAACTCCGGTTTCAGTACTTGGCATATGTTCCATATAAAAAGTCGTAATTTCAACTGCGAATACGTGCAGAGAGCCAGAAATTGACTCAAAAATATTGCTCTGGCCTCGAAATTGGGATGTTTGGGATATTTTGAAAATTGCAGGGGAGTTTGTTCAAATGTGACTCACTGCCGGTTTCAGTACTTGGCATATGTTTGGTATAAAAGTCGTAATTTCAAACTGTGAGTACGTGCAGAGAGCCAGAATTTGGCTCCAAAATATGGCTCAGGCCTCGAAATTGGGATGTTTGGGATATTTTGAAAACTGCAGAGGAGATTGGGACAAATGTGACCAACGCCGCTTTCAGTACTTGGCATATGTTGGGTATAAAATTCGTAATTTCAAACTGCGAATACGTGCAGAGAGCCAGAATTTGGCTCCAAAATATGGCTCAGGCCTCGTAATTGGGATGTTTGGGATATTTTGAAAACTGCAGGGGAGTTTGTGAAAATGTGACTCACAGCCGCTTTCAGTACTTGGCATATGTTGGGTATAAAAAGTCGTAATTTCAAACGGCGAATACGTGCATAGAGCCATGATTTGGCTCCAAAATATGGCTCAGACCTCGAAATTGGGATGTTTGGGATATTTTAAAAAAACTGCAGGGGGTGTGGGACAAATTATGACAAAACTCCGGTTTCAGTACTTGGCATATGTTCCGTATAAAAAGTCGTAATATCAAACTGCGAATACGTGCAGAGAGCCAGGAAATTGGCTTAAAAATATTGCTCAGGCCTCGAATTGGGGATGTTTGGGATATTTGAAAATTGCAGGGGAGTTTGTTCAAAATGTGGACTCACTGCCGGTTTCAGTACTTTGCATATGTTGGGTATAAAAAGTCGTAATTTCAAACTGCGAATACGTGCAGAGAGCCAGAATTTGGCTCCAAAATATGGCTCAGGCCTCGTAATTGGGATGTTTGGGATATTTTGAAAACTGCAGAGGAGTTTTGTGAAAATGTGACTCACTGCCGCTTTCAGTACTTGGCATATGTTGGGTATAAAAAGTCGTATTTTCAAACTGCGAATACGTGCAAAGAGCCAGAATTTGGTTCCAAAATATGGCTCAGGCCTCGAAATTCGGAAGTTTGGGATATTTTGAAAACTGCAGAGGAGATTGGGACAAATATGACCAAACGCCGCTTTCAGTACTTGGCATATGTTGGGTATATAAAAGTCGCAATTTCAAACTGCGAATACGTGCAGAGAGCCAGAATTTGGCTCCAAAATATGGCTCAGGCCTCGAAATTGGGATATTTGGGATATTTTTGAAAACTGCAGGGGAGTTTGCGCAAAATGTGACTCACTGCCGCTTTCAATACTTGGCATATGTTGGGTATAAAAGTCGTAATATCAAACTGCGAATACGTGCAGAGAGCCAGCATTTGGCACCAAAATATGGTTCAGAGCCTTGAAATTGGGATATTTGGGATATTTTGAAACTGCAGGGAGGTTTGGTTCAAATGTGACCAAAACGCCGCTTTCAGTACTTGGCACATGTTGGTTATAAAAAGGGGCTATTTCAAACTGCGAATACGTGCAGAGAGCAAAAATTTGGCTCCAAAATATTGCTCATGCCTCGAAATTGGGATATTTGGGTATTTTGAAAACTGCAGGGAGTTTGTGCAAAATGTGACTCACTGCTGCTTTCAGGACTTGGCATATGCTGGGTATAAAAAGTCGTAATTTTCAAACTGTGAATACGTGAAGAGAGCCAGAATTTGGCTCCAAAATATGGCTCAGGCCTCGAAATTGGGAAGTTTTTTATATTTTGAAACTGCAGGGAGGTTTGGGTTGAGTGTGACCAAACGCCGCTTTCAGTACTTGGCATATGTTGGGTATAAAAAGTCGTAATTTCAAACTGCGAATACGTGCAGAGAGCCGATTTGGCTCCAAAATATGGCTCAGCCTCGAAATTTGGAAGTTTGGGATATTTTGTAAACTGCAGGGGGTTTGGGACAAATATGGCCAAACGCCGCTTTTCAGTACTTGGCATATGTTGGATATAAAAATTCGTAATTTCAAACTGCGAATACGTGCAGAGAGCCAGAATTTGGCTCCAAAATATGGCTCAGGCCTCGTAATTGGGATGTTTGGGATATTTTAAAAAACGGCAGGGGGGTGTGGGACAAATATGACCAAACTCCGGTTTCAGTACTTGGCATATGTTCCATATAAAAAGTCGTAATTTCAAACTGCGAATACGTGCAGAGAGCCAGAATTTGGCTCCAAAATATGGCTCAGGCCTCGAAATTGGGATCTTTGGGATATTTTGAAAACTGCAGGGAAGTTTGTGCAAAATGTGCCTCACTGCCGCTTTCATTACTTGGCATATGTTGGGTATAAAAAGTCGTTATTTCAAACTGCGAATACGCGCAGGGAGCCAGAATTTGGCTCCAAAATATGGCTAAAGCCTCGAAATTGGGATATTTGGGATATTTTGATAACTGTAGGGGAGTTAATGCAAAATGTGACTCACTGCCTCTTTCAGTACTTGGCATATGTTGGGTATAAAAATTCGTAATTTTAAACTGTGAATACGTGCAGAAAGCCAGAATTTGGCTCCAAAATATGGTTATGGCCTCGAAATTGGGATGTTTGGGATATTTTGAAAACTCCTGGGGGGTTTGTGCAAAATGTGACTTACTGCCGCTTTCAGTACTTGGCATATGTTGGGTATAAAAAGTCGTAATATCAAACTGCGAATACGTGCAGAGAGCCATAATTTGGCTCCAAAATATGGATCAGGCCTCGAAATTGGGATACTTGGGATATTTTGCAAACTGCAGGGAGGTTTGGGACAAATGTGACCAAACGCCGCTTTCAGTACTTGGCATATGTTGGGTATAAAAAGTCATAATTTCAAACTGCGAAAACGTGCAGAGCTAGAATTTGGCTCCAAAATATGGCTCAGGCCTCGAAATTCGGAAGTTTGGGATATTTTGAAAACTGCAGGGGAGTTTGTTCAAAATGTGACTCACTGCCGGTTTCAGTGCTTGGCATATGTTGGGTATAAAATTCGTAATTTCAAACTGCAAATACGTGCAAAGAACCAGAATTTTGCTCCAAAATATGGCTCAGGCCTCGTAATTGGGATGTTTGGTATATTTTGAAAACTGCAGGGGGGTTTGGGACAAATATGACCAAACGCCGCTTTCAGTACTTGGCATAAGTTGGGTATAAAAAAGTCGCAATTTCAAACTGTGAATACGTGCAGAGAGCCAGAATTTGGCTCAAAAATATGGCTCAGGCCTCGAAATTGGGAAGTTTGGGATATTTTGTAAACTGCAGGGGGTTTGGGACAAAAATGACCAAATGCCACTTTCAGTACTTGGCATATGTTGGGTATAAAAAGTAGTAATTTCAAACTGCGAAAACGTGCAGAGAGCTAGAATTTGGCTCCAAAATATGGCTCAGGCCTCGAAATTGGGATGTTTCGGATATTTTGAAAACTGAAGGGAGGTTTGGGACAAATGTGACCAAACGCCGCTTTCAGTACTTCGCATATATTTGGTATAAAAATGTCGAAATTTCAAAGAGCGAATACATGCAGAGAGCCAGAATTTGGCTCCAAAATATGGCTCTGGCCTCGAAATTGGGATGTTTGGGATATTTTGAAAACTGCAGGGGAGTTTGGGACAAAAATGACCAAACGCCACTTTCAGTACTTGGCATATGTTGGGTATAAAAAGTCGTAATTTCAAATTGCGAAAACGTGCAGAGAGCTAGAATTTGGCTCCAAAATATGGCTCAGGTCTCGAAATTCGGAAGTTTGGGATATTTTGTAAACTGCAGGGGGTTTTGGACAAATATGACCAAATGCCCCTTTAAGTACTTGCCATATGTTGGGTATAAAAAGTCGTAATTTCACACTGCGAATACGTGCAGTGAGCTTGAATTTGGCTCCAAAATATGGCTCAGGCCTCGAAATTGGGTTGTTTGGGATATTTTGAAAACTGCAGGGGAGTTTGTTCAAAATGTGACTCACTGCCGGTTTCAGTGCTTGGCATATGTTGGGTATAAAATTCGTAATTTCAAACTGCGAATACGTGCAAAGAGCTAGAATTTTGCTCCAAAATATGGCTCAGGCCTCGTAATTGGGATGTTTGGGATATTCTGAAAACTGCAGGGGAGTTTGTGATAATGTGACTCACTGCCGCTTTCAGTACTTGGCATATGTTGGGTATAAAAAGTCGTATTTTCAAACTGCGAATACGTGCAGAGAGCCAGAAATTGGCTCCAAAATATGGTTCAGGCCTCGTAATTGGGATATTTGGGATATTTTGTAAACTGCAAGGGAGTTTGTGCAAAATGTGACTTACTGCCGCTTTCAGTACTAGGCATATGTTGGGTATAAAAAGTCGTAATATCAAACTGCGAATACGTGCAGAGACCCAGAATTTGGCACCAAAATATGGCTCAGGCCTTGAAATTGGGATATTTGGGATATTTTGAAAACTGCAGGGAGGTTTGGGTCAAATGTGACCAAACGCCGCTTTCAGTACTTGGCACATGTTGGGTATAAAAAGGAGTAATTTCAAACTGCGAATACGTGCAGAGAGCAAGAATTTGGCTCCAAAATATGGCTCATGCCTCGAAATTGGGATATTTGGGATATTTTGAAAACTGCAGGGGAGTTTGAGCAAAATGTGACTCACTGCTGCTTTCAGGACTTGGCATATGCTGGGTATAAAAAGTCGTATTTTCAAACTGCGAATACGTGCAAAGAGCCAGAATTTGGCTCCAAAATATGGCTCAGGCCTCGAAATTGGGATGTTTGGGATATTTTGAAAAATGCAGGAGAGTTTGGGACAAAAATGACCAAATGCCACTTTCAGTACTTGGCATATGTTGGGTATAAAAAGTCGTAATTTCAAACTGCGAAAACGTGCAGAGAGCTAGAATTTGGCTCCAAAATATGGCTCAGGCCTCGAAATTGGGATGTTTGGGATATTTTGAAAACTGCAGGGAGGTTTGGGACAAATGTGACCAAACGCCCCTTTCAGTACTTCGCATATTTTTGGTATAAAAATGTCGAAATTTCAAAGAGCGAATACGTGCAGAGAGCCAGAATTTGGCTCCAAAATATGGCTCAGGCCTCGAAATTGGGAAGTTTGGGATATTTTGAAAACTGCAGGGGGGTTTGGGACAAATATGACCAAACGCCGCTTTCAGTACTTGGCATATGTTGGGTATAAAAAGTCGTAATTTCACACTGCGAATACGTGCAGTGAGCTTGAATTTGGCTCCAAAATATGGCTCAGGCCTCGAAATTGGGATGTTTGGTATATTTTGAAAACTGCAGGGGAGTTTGTTCAAAATGTGACTCACTGCCGGTTTCAGTGCTTGGCATATGTTGGGTATAAAATTCGTAATTTCAAACTGCGAATACGTGCAAAGAGATAGAATTTTGCTCCAAAATATGGCTCAGGCCTCGTAATTGGGATGTTTGGGATATTTTGAAAACTGCAGGGAAGTTTGTGAAAATGTGACTCACTGCCGCTTTCAGTACTTGGCATATGTTGGGTATAAAAAGTCGTATTTTCAAACTGCGAATACGTGCAAAGAGCCAGAATTTGGCTCCAAAATATGGCTCAGGCCTCGAAATTCGGAAGTTTGGGATATTTTGAAAACTGCAGGGGGGTTTGGGACATATATGACCAAACGCCGCTTTCAGTACTTGGCATATGTTGGGTATAAAAAATTCGCAATTTGAAACTGCGAATACGTGCAGAGAGCCAGAATTTGGCTCCAAAATATGGCTCAGGCCTCGAAATTGGGATGTTTGGGATATTTTGAAAACTGCAGGGAGATTTGGGACAAATGTGACCAAACGCCGCTTTCAGTACTTGGCATATGTTGAGTATAAAAATTCGTAATTTTAAACTGCGAATACGTGCAGAGAGCCAGAAATTGGCTGCAAAATATGGTTCAGGCCTCGTAATTAGGATATTTGGGATATTTTGTAAACTGCAAGGGAGTTTGTGCAAAATGTGACTTACTGCCGCTTTCAGTACTTGGCATATGTTGGGTATAAAAAGTCGTAATATCAAACTGCGAATACGTGCAGAGAGCCAGAATTTGGCACCAAAATATGGCTCAGGCCTTGAAATTGGAATATTTGGGATATTTTGAAAACTGCAGGGAGGTTTGGGTCAAATGTGACCAAACGCCGCTTTCAGTACTTGGCACATGTTGGATATAAAAAGGAGTAATTTCAAACTGCGAATACGTGCAGAGAGCAAGAATTTGGCTGCAAAATATGGCTCATGCCTCGAAATTGGGATATTTGGGATATTTTGAAAACTGCAGGGGAGTTTGAGCAAAATGTGACTCACTGCTGCTTTCAGGACTTGGCATATGCTGGGTATAAAAAGTCGTATTTTTAAACTGCGAATACGTGCAAAGAGCCAGAATTTGGCTCCAAAATATGGCTCAGGCCTCGAAATTGGTATGTTTGGGATATTTTGAAAACTGCAGGGGAGTTTGGGACAAAAATGACCAAATGCCACTTTCAGTACTTGGCATATGTTGGATATAAAAAGTCGTAATTTCAAACTGCGAAAACGTGCAGAGAGCTAGAATTTGGCTCCAAAATATGGCTCAGGCCTCGAAATTGGGATGTTTGGGATATTTTGAAAACTGCAGGGAGGTTTGGGACAAATGTGACCAAACGCCGCTTTCAGTACTTGGCATATGTTGGGTATAAAAAGTCGTAATTTCACACTGCGAATACTTGCAGTGAGCCAGAATTTGGCTCCAAAATATGGCTCAGGCCTCGAAATTGAGATGTTTGGGATATTTTGAAAACTGCAGGGGAGTTTGTGCAAAATGTGACTCACTGCTGCTTTCAGGACTTGGCATATGTTGGGTATAAAAAGTCGTATTTTCAAACTGCGAATACTTGCAAAGAGCCATAATTTGGCTCCAAAATATGGCTCAGGCCTCGAAATTGGGATGTTTGGGATATTTTGAAAACTGCAGGGGGGTTTGAGACAAATATGACCAAACGCCGCTTTCAGTACTTGGCATATGTTGGGTATAAAAAGTCGTAATTTCAAACTGTGAATACGTGCAGAGAGCCAGAATTTGGCTCCAAAATATGGCTCAGGCCTCGTAATTTGGATGTTTGGGATATTTTGAAAACTGCAGGGGAGTTTGTGAAAATGTGACATACTGCCGCTTTCAGTACTTGGCATATGTTGGGTATAAAAAGTCGTATTTACAAACTGCGAATACATGCAAAGAGCCAGAATTTGGTTCCAAAATATGGCTCAGGCCTCGAAATTCGGAAGTTTGGGATATTTTGAAAACTGCAGGGGGGTTTGGGACAAATATGACCAAACGCCGCTTTCAGTACTTGGCATATGATGGGTATAAAAAGTCGCAATTTAAAACTGTGAATACGTGCAGCGAGCCAGAATTTTGCTCCAAAATATGGCTCAGGCCTCGAAATTGGGATGTTTGGGATATTTTGAAAACTGCAGGGGAGTTTGGGACAAAAATGACCAAACGCCACTTTCAGTACTTGGCATATGTTGGGTATAAAAAGTCGTAATTTCAAACTGCGAAAACGTGCAGAGAGCTAGAATTTGGCTCCAAAATATGGCTCAGGCCTCGAAATTCGGAAGTTTGGGATATTTTGAAAACTGCAGGGGGGTTTGTGACAAATGTGACCAAGCGCCGCTTTCAGTACTTCGCATATGTTTGGTATAAAAATATTGAAATTTCAGAGAGCGAATACGTGCAGAGAGCCAGAATTTGGCTCCAAAATATGGCTCTGGCTTCGAAATTGGGAAGTTTGGGATATTTTGAAAACTGCAGGGGGGTTTGGGACAAATATGACCAAACGCCGCTTTCAGTACTTGGCATATGTTGGGTATAAAAAAGTCGCAATTTCAAACTGTGAATACGTGCAGACAGCCAGAATTTTGCTCCAAAATATGGCTCAGGCCTCGAAATTAGGATCTTTTGGATATTTTGAAAACTGCAGGGGAGTTTGGGACAAAAATGACCAAACGCCTCTTTCAGTACTTGGCATATGTTGGGTATAAAAAGTCGTAATTTCAAACTGCAAAAACGTGCAGAGAGCTAGAACTTGGCTCCAAAATATGGCTCAGGCCTCGATATTCGGAAGTTTGGGATATTTTGAAAACTGCAGAGGGGGTTTGGGACAAATATGACCAAACGCCGCTTTCAGTACTTGGCATATGTTGGGTGTAAAAAAGTCGCAATTTCAAACTGCGAATACGTGCAGAGAGCCAGAATTTGGCTCCAAAATATGGTTCAGGCCTTGAAATTGGGATATTTGGGGTATTTTGAAAACTGCAGGGAGGTTTGGGTCAAATATGACCAAACGCCGCTTTCAGTACTTGGCACATGTTGGGTATAAAAAGGAGTAATTTCAAACTGCGAATACATGCAGAGAGCAAGAATTTGGCTCCAAAATATGGCTCATGCCTCGAAATTGGGATATTTGGGATATTTTGAAAACTGCAAGGGAGTTTGTGCAAAATGTGACTTACTGCTGCTTTCAGTAGTTGGCATATGTTGGGTATAAAAAGTCGTAATATCAAACTGCGAATACGTGCAGAGAGCCAGAATTTGGCACCAAAATATGGCTCAGGCCTTGAAATAGGGATATTTGGGATATTTTGAAAACTGCATTGGAGTTTGTTCAAAATGTGACTCACTGCCAGTTGCAGTACTTGGCATATGTTGGGTATAAAATTCGTAATTTCAAACTGCGAATACGTGCAAAGAGCCAGAATTTGGCTCCAAAATGTGGCTCAGGCCTCGTAATTGGGATGTTTGGGATATTTTGAAAACTGCAGGGGAGTTTGTGAAAATGTGACTCACTGCCGCTTTCAGTACTTGGCATATGTTGGGTATAAAAAGTCGTATTTTCAAACTGCGAATACTTGCATAGAGCCATAATTTGGCTCCAAAATATAGCTCAGGCCTCGAAATTCGGAAGTTTGGGATATTTTGAAAACTGCAGGGGGGTTTGGGACAAATATGACCAAACGCCGCTTTCAGTACTTGGCATATGTTGGGTATAAAAAAGTCGCAATTTCAAACTGCGAATACGTGCAGAGAGCCAGAATTTGGCTCCAAAATATGGCTCAGGCCTCGAAATTGGGAAGTTTGGGATATTTTGTAAACTGCAGGGGGTTTGGGACAAATATGACCAAACGCCGCTTTCAGTACTTGGCATATGTTGGGAATAAAAACTCGTAATTTCAAACTGCGAATACGTGCAGTGAGCCAGAATTTGGCTCCAAAATATGGCTCAGGCCTCGAAATTAGGATGTTTGGAATATTTTGAAAACTGCAAGGGAGTTTGTTCAAAATGTGACTCACTGCCGGTTTCAGTACTTGGCATATGTTGGGTATAAAAAGTCGTAATTTCAAACTGCGAATACGTGCAGAGAGCCAGAATTTTGCTCCAAAATATGGCTCAGGCCTCGTAATTGGGATGTTTGGGATATTTTGAAAACTGCAGGGGAGTTTGTGAAAATGTGACTCACTGCCGCTTTCAGTACTTGTCATATGTTGGGTATAAAAAGTTGTATTTTCAAACTGCGAATACGTGCAAAGAGCCAGAATTTGGTTCCAAAATATGGCTGAGGCCTCGAAATTCAGAAGTTTGGGATATTTTGAAAACTGCAGGGGGGTTTGAGACAAATATGACCAAACGCCGCTTTCAGTACTTGGCATATGTTGGGTATAAAAAAGTCGCAATTTCAAACTGCGAATACGTGCAGAGAGGCAGAATTTGGCTCCAAAATATGGCTCATGCCTCGAAATTGGGATATTTGGGATATTTTGAAAACTGCAGGGGAGTTTGTGCAAAATGTGACTCACTGCTGCTTTCAGGAATTGGCATATGCTGGGTATAAAAAGTCGTATTTTCAAACTGCGAATACGTGAAGAGAGCCAGAATTTGGCTCCAAAATATGGCTCAGGCCTCGAAATTGGGAAGTTTGGGATATTTTGTAAATTGCAGGGGGTTTGGGACAAATATGACCAAATGCCGCTTTCAGTACTTGGCATATGTTGGGTATAAAAAATTCGCAATTTCAAACTGCGAATACGTGCAGAGAGCCAGAATTTTGCTCCAAAATATGGCTCAGGCCTCTAAATTGGGATGTTTGGGATATTTTGAAAACTGCAGGGGAGTTTGGGACAAAAATGACCAAACGCCACTTTCAGTACTTGGCATATGTTCGGTATAAAAAGTCGTAATTTCAAACTGCGAAAACGTACAGAGAGCTAGAATTTGGCTCCAAAATATGGCTCAGGCCTCGATATTCGGAAGTTTGGGATATTTTGAAAACTGCAGGGTGGTTTGGGACAAATTTGACCAAACGCCGCTTTCAGTACTTGGCATATGTTGGGTATAAAAAAGTCGCAATTTCAAACTGCGAATACGTGCAGAGAGCCAGAATTTGGCTCCAAAATATGGCTCAGGCCTTGAAATTGGGATGTTTGGGTTATGTTGAAAACTGCAGGGAGATTTAGGACAAATGTGACCAAACGCCGCTTTCAGTACTTGGCATATGTTGAGTATAAAAATTCGTAATTTTAAACTGCGAATACGTGCAGAGAGCCAGAATTTGGCTCCAAAATATGGCTGAGGCCTCGAAATTGGGAAGTTTGGGATATTTTGAAAACTGCAGGGGAGTTTGTGAAAATGTGACTCACTGCCGCTTTCAGTACTTGGCATATGTTGGGTATAAAATTCGTATTTTCAAACTGCGAATACCTGAAGAGAGTCAGAATTTGGCTCCAAAATATGGCTCAGGCCTCGAAATTGGGAAGTTTGGGATATTTTGTAAACTGCAGGGGGTTTGGGTCAAATGTGACCAAAAGCCGCTTACAGTACTTGGCAAATGTTGGGTATAAAAAGGAGTAATTTCAAAGTGCGAATACGTGCAGAGAGCAAGAATTGGGCTCCAAAATATGGCTCATGCCTCGAAATTGGGATTTTGGGATATTTTGAAAACTGCAGGGAGTTTGTGCAAAATGTGACTCACTGCTGCTTTCAGGACTTGGCATATGCTGGGTATAAAAGTCGTATTTTCAAACTGCGAATACCTGAAGAGAGTCAGAATTTGGCTCCAAAATATGGCTCAGGCCTCGAAATTGGGAAGTTTGGGATATTTTGAAACTGCAGGGGGTTTGGGACAAATGACCAAACGCCCTTTCAGTACTTGGCATATGTTGGGTATAAAAAGTCGTAATTTCACACTGCGAATACGTGCAGTGAGCCAGAATTTGGCTCCAAAATATGGCTCAGGCCTCGAAATTTGATTGTTTGGGATATTTTGAAAACTGCAGGGAGTTTGTTCAAAATTGACTCACTGCCGGTTTCAGTGCTTGGCATATGTTGGGTATAAAATCGTAATTTCAAACTGCGAATACGTGCAAAGAGCCAGAATTTGGCTCCAAAATATGGCTCAGTCATCGTAATTGGGATGTTTGGATATTTTGAAAACTGCAGGGGAGTTTGTGAAAATGTGACCACTGCCGCTTTCAGTACTTGGCATATGTTGGGTATAAAATCGTATTTCAAATGCGAATACGTGCAGAGCCAGAATTTGGCTCCAAAATATGGCTAAGGCCTCAAATTGGATATTTGGGATATTTCGAAAACTGCAGGGGAGTTTGTGCGAAATGTGACTCACTGCCGTTTTCAGGACTTGGCATATGTTGAGTATAAAATGTCGTAATTTCAAACTGCGAATACGTGCAGAGAGCCAGAATTTTGCTCCAAAATATGGCTCAGGCCTCGATATTGTGATGTTTGGGATGTTTTGAAAGCTGCAGCGAGGTTTAGGACAAATGTAACCAAACGCCGCTTTCAGTACCTGAAATATGTCAAGTATAAAAAATTCGTAATTTCAAACTGCAAATACGTGCAGAGAGCCAGAATTTGGCTCCAAAATATGGCTCAGGCCTCGAAATTGGGATATTTGGGATATTTCGAAAACTCCAGGGGAGTTTGTGCGAAATGTGACTCACTGCCGCTATCAAGACTTGGCATATGTTGGGTATTAAATGTCGTAAATTCAAACCGCGAATACGTGCATAGAGCCAGAATTTGGCTCCAAAATATGGCTCAGGCCTCGAAATTGGGATGTTTGGGATATTTTGAAAACTGCAGGGGGGTTTGGGACAAATGTGACCAAACGCCGCTTTCAGTACTTGGTATATGTTGGGTAAAAAAAAGTCGTAACTTCAAACTGCGAATACGTGCAGAGAGCTAGAATTTGGCTCCAAAATATGGCTAGGCCTCGAAATTATGATGCTTGGGATATTTCGAAAACTGCAGGGGAGTTTGTGCGAAATGTGACTCACTGCCGCTTTCAGGACTTGGCATATGTTGGGTAAAAAAAAATCGTAATTTCAAACTGCGAATACGTGCAGAGAGCCAGAATTTGGCTCCAAAATATGGCTCAGGCCTCGAAATTATGATGTTTGGGACATTTTGAAAGCTGCAGGATGGTTTGAGACAAATGTGACCAAACGCCGCTTTCAGTACTTGGCATATGTTGGGTATACAAAAGAGGTAATTTTAAACTGCGAATACGTGCAAAGAGTCGGAATTTGGCTCCAAAATATTGCTCAGGCCTCGAAATTGGGATATTTGGGATATTTCGAAAACTGCAGGGGAGTTTGTGAGAAATGTGACTCACTGCCACTTTCAGGATTTGGCATATGTTGGGTATAATATGTCGTAATTTCAAACCGCGAATACGTGCATAGAGCCAGAATTTGGCTCCAAAATATTGCTCAGGCCTCGAAATTGGGATGTTTGGGATATTTTGAAAACTGCAGGGACGGTTTGGGAGAAATGTGACCAAACGCCGCATTCATTACTTGGCATATGTTGGGTATAAAAAAGTCGTAATTTCAAACTGCGAATACGTGCAGAGAGGCAGAATTTGGCTCCAAAATATTGCTCAAGCCTCGAAATTGTGATATTTGGGATATTTCGAAAACTGCAGGGGAGTTTGTGCGAAATGTGACTCACTGCCGCTTTCAGTACTTGGCATATGTTGGGTATAAAAAAGTCGTAATTTCAAACTGCGAATACGTGCAGAGAGCCAGAATTTGGCTCCAAAATATGGCTCAGGCCTCGAAATTGGGATATTTCGAAAACTGCAGGGGAGTTTGTGCGAAATGTGACTCACTGCCGCTTTCAGTACTTGGCATATGTTGGGTATAAAATGTCGTAATTTCAAACCGCGAATACGTGCATAGAGCCAGAATTTGGCTACAAAATATGGCTAAGGCCTCGAAATTGGGATGTTTGGGATATTTTGAAAACTGCAGGGGAGTTTGTGCGAAATGTGACACACTGCCGCTTTCAAGACTTGGCATATGTTGGGTATAAAATGTCGTAATTTCAAACCGCGAATACGTGTATAGAGCCAGAATTTGGCTCCAAAATATGGCTCAGGCCTCGAAATTGAGATGTTTGGGATATTTTGAAAACTGCAGGTGGGTTTGGGAAAATGTGACCAAACGCCGCTTTCAGTACTTGGTATATGTTGGGTAAAAAAAATCGTAATTTCAAACTGTGAATACGTGCAGAGAGCCAAAATTTGGCTCCAAAATATGGCTCAGGCCTCGAAATTATGATGTTTGGGATATTTTGAAAGCTGCAGGATGGTTTGAGACAAATGTGATCAAACGCCGCTTTCAGTACTTGGCATATGTTGGGTATACAAAAGTGGTAATTTTAAACTGCGAATACGTGCAAAGAGTCGGAATTTGGCTCCAAAATATTGCTCAGGCCTCGAAATTGGGATATTTGGGATATTTCGAAAACTGCAGGGGAGTTTGTGAGAAATGTGACTCACTGCCGCTTTCAGGATTTGGCATATGTTGGGTATAATATGTCGTAATTTCAAACCGCGAATACGTGCATAGAGCCAGAATTTGGCTCCAAAATATTGCTCAGGCCTCGAAATTGGGATGTTTGGGATATTTTGAAAACTGCAGGGACGGTTTGGGAGAAATGTGACTCACTGCCGCTTTCAGTACTTGGCATATGTTGGGCATAAAAAAGTCGTAATTTCAAACTGCGAATACGTGCAGAGAGGCAGAATTTGGCTCCAAAATATTGCTCAAGCCTCGAAATTGTGATATTTGGGATATTTCGAAAACTGCAGGGGAGTTTGTGCGAAATGTGACTCACTGCCGCTTTCAGTACTTGGCATATGTTGGGTAAAAAAAGTAGTAATTTCAAACTGCGAATACGTGCAGAGAGCGTGAGTTTGGCTCCAAAATATGGCTCAGGCCTCGAAATTGGGATATTTGGGATATTTCGAAAACTGCAGGGGAGTTTGTGCGAAATGTGACACACTGCCGCTTTCAAGACTTGGCATATGTTGGGTATAAAATGTCGTAATTTCAAACCGCGAATACGTGTAAAAGCCAGAATTTGGCTCCAAAATATGGCTCAGGCCTCGAAATTGAGATGTTTGGGATATTTTGAAAACTGCAGGTGGGTTTGGGAAAATGTGACCAAACGCCGCTTTCAGTACTTGGTATATGTTGGGTAAAAAAAAATCGTAATTTCAAACTGTGAATACGTGCAGAGAGCCAAAATTTGGCTCCAAAATATGGCTCAGGCCTCGAAATTATGATGTTTGGGATATTTTGAAAGCTGCAGGATGGTTTGAGACAAATGTGATCAAACGCCGCTTTCAGTACTTGGCATATGTTGGGTATACAAAAGTGGTAATTTTAAACTGCGAATACGTGCAAAGAGTCGGAATTTGGCTCCAAAATATTGCTCAGGCCTCGAAATTGGGATGTTTGGGATATTTTGAAAACTGCAGGGACGGTTTGGGAGAAATGTGACCAAACGCCGCATTCAGTACTTGGCATATGTTGGGCATAAAAAAGTCGTAATTTCAAACTGCGAATACGTGCAGAGAGGCAGAATTTGGCTCCAAAATATGGCTAAGGCCTCAAAATTGGGATATTTCGAAAACTGCAGGGAGTTTGTGCGAAATGTGACTCACTGCCGCTTTCAGTACTTGGCATATATTGGGGTATAAAAAATTCGTAATTTCAAACTGCGAATACGTGCATAGAGCCAGAATTTGGCTCCAAAATATTGCACAGGCCTCGAAATTGGGATGTTTGGGATATTTTGAAAACTGCAGGGATGTTTGGGACAAATGTGACGAAACGCTGCTTTCAGTACTTGGCATATGTTGGGTATATAAATTCGTAATTTCAAACTGCGAATACGTGCAGAGAGCCAGAATTTGGCTCCAAAATATTGCTCAGGCCTCGAAATGAGGATATTTGGGTTATTTTGAAAACTGCAGGGGAGTTTGTACGAAATGTGACTCACTGCCGCTTTCCGGACTTGGCATATTTTGGGTATAAAATGTCGTAATTTCAAACCGCGAATACGTGCATAGAGCAATAATTTGGCTCCCAAATATGGCTCAGGCCTCGAAATTGGGATGTTTGGGATATTTTGAAAACTGCAGAGAGGTTTGGGACAAATGTGACCAAACGGCACTTTCAGTACTTGCTATATGTTGGGTATAAAAAGTCGTAATTCAAACTGCGAATACGTGCAGAGAGCCAGAATTTTGCTACAAAATATTGCTCAGGCCTCGAAATTGGGATATTTGGGATATTTCGAAAACTGCAGGGGAGTTTGTGCGAAATGTGACTCCCTGCTGCTTTCAGGACTTGGCATATGTTGGGTATAAAATGGCGTAATTTCAATCCGCGAATACGTGCATAGAGCCAGAATTTGGCTCCAAAATATGGCTCAGGCCTCGAAATTCGGATGTTGGGGATATTTTAAAAACTGCAGGGGGGTTTGGGACAAATGTTACCAAACGCCGCTTTCAGTACTTGGCATATGTTGGGTATAAAAATGTCGTAATTTCGATCCGCGAATACGTGCAGAGAGTCGGAATTTGGCTCCAAAATATTGCTCAGGCCCCGAAATTGGGATGTTTGGGATATTTTGAAAACTGCAGGGACGGTTTGGGACAAATGTGACCAAACGCCGCATTCAGTATTTGGCATATGTTGGGCATAAAAAAGTCGTGATTTCAAACTGCGAATACGTGCAGAGAGGCAGAATTTGGCTCCAAAATATGGCTCAGGCCTCGAAATTGGGATATTTGGGATATTTCGAAAACTGCAGGGGAGTTTGTGCGAAATGTGACTCACTGCCGCTTTCAGGACTTGTCATATGTTGGGTATATAAATTCGTAATTTCAAACTGCGAATACATGCAGAGAGCAAGAATTTGGCTCCAAAATATGGCTCATGCCTCGAAATTGGGATGTTTTGGATATTTTGAAAACTGCAGGGAGGTGTGGGACAAATGTGACCAAACGCCACTTTCAGTACTTGGCATATGTTGGGTATAAAAAGTCGTCATTACAAACTTCGAATACGTGCAGAGAGAGCCAGAATTTGGCTCTAAAATATTGCTCAGGCCTTGAAATTGGGATGTTTTGGATATTTTGAAACCTGCAGGGGGGTTTGGGACAAATGTGACCAAACGCCGCTTTCAGTACTTGGTAAATGTTGGGTAAAAAAAGTCGTAATTTCAAACTGCGAATACGTGCAGAGAGCCTGAGTTTGGCTCCAAAATATGGCTCAGGCCTCGAAATTGGGATATTGGGATTTTTCGAAAACTGCAGGGGAGTTTGTTCAAAATGCGATTCACTGCCGCTTTCAGTACTTGGCATAGGTTGGGTATAAAAACCGTAATATCAAACTGTTAATACGTGCAGAGAGCCAGACGTTGGCTCCAAAATATGGCTCAGGCCTCGAAATTATGATGTTTGGGATATTTTGAAAACTGCAGGGACGGTTTTGGGACAAATGTGACCAAACGCCGCATTCAGTACTTGGCATATGTTGGGCATAAAAAAGTCGTAATTTCAAACTGCGAATACGTGCAGAGAGCAGAATTTGGCTCCAAAATATGGCTAAGGCCTCAAAATTGGGATATTTGGGATATTTCGAAAACTGCAGGGGAGTTTGTGCGAAATGTGACTCACTGCCGCTTACAGTACTTGGCATATGTTGGGTATAAAAATCGTAATATCAAACTGTGAATAAGTGCAGAGAGCCAGAATTTGGCTTCAAAATATGGCTCAGGCCTTGATATTGTGATGTTTGGAATATTTTGAAAACTGCAGGGAGGTTAGGGACAAATGTAACCAAACGCCGCTTTCAGTACTTGGCATATTTTGGGTTAAAAAAAATCGTATTTTCAAACTGCGAATACGTGCTGAAAGCCAGAATTTGGCTCCAAAATATAGCTGAGGCATCGAAATTGGGATATTTGGGATATTTCGAAAACTGTAAGGGAGTTTGTGCAAAATTTGACTCAATGCCGCTTTCAGGACTTGGCATATGTTGGGTATAAAAAGTCGTAATTTCAAACGGCGAATACGTGCATAGAGCCAGAATTTGGCTCGAAATTATTGCTCAGTCCTCGAAATTGGGATGTTTGGAATACTTTGAAAACTGCAGGGGGGTTTGGGACAAATATAACCAAACGCCGCTTTCAGAACTTGGCATATGTTGGGTATAAAAATTCGTAATTTCAAATTGCGAATACGTGCAGAGAGCCAGAATTTGGCTCCAAAATATGGCTAAGGCCTCAAAATTGGGATATTTGGGATATTTCGAAAACTGCAGGGGAGTTTGTGCGAAATGTGACTCACTGCCGCTCTCAGGACTTGGCATATGTTGGGTATATAAATTCGTAATTTCAAACTGCGAATGCATGCAGAGAGCCAGAATTTGGCTCCAAAATATGGCTCATGCCTCGAAATTGGGATGTTTTGGATATTTTGAAAACTGCAGGGAGGTGTGGGACAAATGTGACCAAACGCCACTTTCAGTACTTGGCATATGTTGGGTATAAAAAGTCGTAATTTCAAACTTCGAATACGTGCAGAGAGGCAGAATTTGGCTCCAAAATATGGCTCAGGCCTCGAAATTGGGATATTTGGGATATTTCGAAAACTGCAGGGGAGTTTGTGCGAAAAGTGACTCACTCCCGCTTTCAGGACTTGGCATATGTTGGGTATAAAATGACGTAATTTCAAACCGCGAATACGTGCATAGAGCCAGAATTTGGCTACAAAATATTGCTCAGGCCTCGAAATTGGGATGTTTGGGATATTTTGAAAACTGCAGGGGGGGTTTGGGACAAATGTGACCAAATGCCGCTTTCAGTACTTGGCATATATTGGGGTATAAAAAAGTCGTAATTTCAAACTGCGAATACGTGCATAGAGCCAGAATTTGGCTCCAAAATATTGCACAGTCCTCGAAATTGGGATGTTTGGGATATTTTGAAAACTGCAGGGAGGTTTGGGACAAATGTGACGAAACGCTGCTTTCAGTACTTGGCATATGTTGGGTATATAAATTCGTAATTTCAAACTGCGAATACGTGCATAGAGCCAGAATTTGGCTCCAAAATATGGTTCATGCCTCGAAATTGGGATGTTTGGGATATTTTGAAAAATGCAGGGAGGTTTGGGACAAATGTGACGAAACGCCGCATTCTGTTCTTGGCATATGTTGGGCATAAAAAATTCGTAATTTCAAACTGCGAATACGTGCAGAGAGCCAGAATTTGGCTCCAAAATATTGCTCTGGCCACGAAATGGGGATGTTTGGGATATTTTGAAAACTGCAGAGAGGTTTGGGACAAATGTGACCAAACGGCACTTTCAGTACTTGCTATATGTTGGGTATAAAAAGTCGTAATTTCAAACTGCGAATACGTGCAGAGAGCCAGAATTTGGCTACAAAATATTGCTCAGGCCTCGAAATTGGGATATTTGGGATATTTCGAAAACTGCAGGGGAGTTTGTGCGAAATGTGACTCCCTGCTGCTTTCAGGACTTGGCATATGTTGGGTATAAAATGGCGTAATTTCAATCCGCGAATACGTGCATAGAGCCAGAATTTGGCTCCAAAATATGGCTCAGGCCTCGAAATTGGGATGTTGGGGATATTTTGAAAACTGCAGGGAGGTGTGATACAAATGTGACCAAACGCCACTTTCAGTACTTGGCATATGTTGGGTATAAAAAGTCGTAATTTCAAACTTCGAATACGTGCAGAGAGGCAGAATTTGGCTCCAAAATATGGCTCAGGCCTCGAAATTGGGATATTTGGGATATTTCGAAAACTGCAGGGGAGTTTGTGCGAAAAGTGACTCACTCCCGCTTTCAGGTCTTAGCATATGTTGGGTATAAAATGACGTAATTTCAAACCGCGAATACGTGCATAGAGCCAGAATTTGGCTACAAAATATTGCTCAGGCCTCGAAATTGGGATGTTGGGGATATTTTAAAAACTGCAGGGGGGGTTTGGGACAAATGTTACCAAACGCCGCTTTCAGTACTTGGCATATGTTGGGTATAAAATGTCGTAATTTCGATCCGCGAATACGTGCAGAGAGTCGGAATTTGGCTACAAAATATTGCTCAGGCCCCGAAATTGGGATGTTTGGGATATTTTGAAAACTGCAGAGACGGTTTGGGACAAATGTGACCAAACGCCGCATTCAGTACTTGGCATATGTTGGGCATAAAAAAGTCGTGATTTCAAACTGCGAATACGTGCAGAGAGGCAGAATTTGGCTCCAAAATATGGCTCAGGCCTCGAAATTGGGATATTTGGGATATTTCGAAAACTGCAGGGGAGATTGTGCGAAATGTGACTCACTGCCGCTTTCAGTACTTGGCATATGTTGGGTATAAAAAAGTCGTAATTTCAAACTGCGAATACGTGCAGAGAGCCAGAATTTGGCTCCAAAATATGGCTCTGGCCTCGAAATTGGGATATTTGGGATATTTCGAAAACTGCAGGGGAGTTTGTGCGAAATGTGACTCACTGCCGCTTTCAGGACTTGTCATATGTTGGGTATATAAATTCGTAATTTCAAACTGCGAATACATTCAGAGAGCCAGAATTTGGCTCCAAAATATGGCTCATGCCTCGAAATTGGGATGTTTTGGATATTTTGAAAACTGCAGGGAGGTGTGGGACAAATGTGACCAAACGCCACTTTCAGTACTTGGCATATGTTGGGTATAAAAAGTCGTCATTACAAACTTCGAATACGTGCAGAGAGAGCCAGAATTTGGCTCTAAAATATTGCTCAGGCTATGAAATTGGGATGTTTTGGATATTTTGAAACCTGCAGGGGGGTTTGGGACAAATGTGACCAAACGCCGCTTCCAGTACTTGGTAAATGTTGGGTAAAAAAAAGTCGTAATTTCAAACTGCGAATACGTGCAGAGAGCCTGAGTTTGGCTCCAAAATATGGCTCAGGCCTCGAAATTGGGATATTTGGGATTTTTCGAAAACTGCAGGGGAGTTTGTTCAAAATGCGATTCACTGCCGCTTTCAGTACTTGGCATAGGTTGGGTATAAAAACCGTAATATCAAACTGTTAATACGTGCAGAGAGCCAGACGTTGGCTCCAAAATATGGCTCAGGCCCCGAAATTATGATGTTTGGGATATTTTGAAAACTGCAGGGACGGTTTGGGACAAATGTGACCAATCGCCGCATTCAGTACTTGGCATATGTTGGGCATAAAAAAGTCGTAATTTCAAACTGCGAATACGTGCAGAGAGGCAGAATTTGGCTCCAAAATATGGCTAAGGCCTCAAAATTGGGATATTTGGGATATTTCGAAAACTGCAGGGGAGTTTGTGCGAAATGTGACTCACTGCCGCTTTCAGGACTTGGCATATGTTGGGTATATAAATTCGTAATTTCAAACTGCGAATACATTCAGAGAGCCCGGATTTGGCTCCAAAATATGGCTCATGCCTCGAAATTGGGATGTTTTGGATATTTTGAAAACTGCAGGGAGGTGTGGGACAAATGTGACCAAACGCCACTTTCAGTACTTGGCATATGTTGGGTATAAAAAGTCGTAATTTCAAACTTCGAATACGTGCAGAGAGGCAGAATTTGGCTCCAAAATATGGCTCAGGACTCGAAATTGGGATTTTTGGGATATTTCGAAAACTGCAGGGGAGTTTGTGCGAAATGTGACTCACTGCCGCTTACAGTACTTGGCATATGTTGGGTATAAAAATCGTAATATCTAACTGTGAATAAGTGCAGAGAGCCAGAATTTGGCTTCAAAATATGGCTCAGGCCTTGATATTGTGATGTTTGGAATATTTTGAAAACTGCATGAAGGTTAGGGACAAATGTTACCAAACGCCGCTTTCAGTACTTGGCATATTTTGGGTTAAAAAAAATCGTTTTTCAAACTGCGAATACGTGCAGAGAGCCAGAATTTGGCTCCAAAATATAGCTGAGGCATCGAAATTGGGATATTTGGGATATTTCGAAAACTGTAAGGGAGTTTGTGCAAAATTTGACTCAATGCCGCTTTCAGGACTTGGCATATGTTGGGTATAAAAAGTCGTAATTTCAAACGGCGAATACGTGCATAGAGCCAGAATTTGGCTCGAAATTATTGCTCAGTCCTCGAAATTGGGATGTTTGGGATACTTTGAAAACTGCAGGGGGGTTTGGGACAAATATAACCAAACGCCGCTTTCAGAACTTGGCATATGTTGGGTATAAAAATTCGTAATTTCAAATTGCGAATACGTGCAGAGAGCCAGAATTTGGCTCCAAATATGGCTAAGGCCTCAAAATTGGGATATTTGGGATATTTCGAAAACTGCAGGGGAGTTTGTGCGAAATGTGACTCACTGCCGCTTTCAGGACTTGGCATATGTTGGGTATATAAATTCGTAATTTCAAACTGCGAATACATGCAGAGAGCCAGAATTTGGTTCCAAAATATGGCTCATGCCTCGAAATTGGGATGTTTTGGATATTTTGAAAACTGCAGGGAGGTGTGGGACAAATGTGAACAAACGCCACTTTCAGTACTAGGCATATGTTGGGTATAAAAAGTCGTAATTTCAAACTTCGAATACGTGCAGAGAGGCAGAATTTGACTCCAAAATATGGCTCAGGTTATGAAATTGGGATATTTGGGATATTTCGAAAACTGCAGGGGAGTTTGTGCGAAAAGTGACTCACTCCCGCTTTCAGGACTTGGCATATGTTGGGTATAAAAAAGTCGTAATTTCAAACTTCGAATACGTGCATAGAGCCAGAATTTGGCTCCAAAATATTGCACAGGCCTCGAAATTGGGATGTTTGGGATATTTTGAAAACTGCAGGGAGGTTTGGGACAAATGTGACGAAACGCTGCTTTCAGTACTTGGCATATGTTGGGTATATAAATTCGTAATTTCAAACTGCGAATACGTGCATAGAGCCAGAATTTGGCTCCAAAATATGGCTCATGCCTCGAAATTGGGATGTTTGGGATATTTTGAAAACTGCAGGGGAGTTTGTACGAAATGTGACTCACTGTTGCTTTCAGGACTTGGCATATTTTGGGTATAAAATGTCGTAATTTCAAACCGCGAATACGTGCATAGAGCAATAATTTGGCTCCGAAATATGGCTCAGGCCTCGAAATTGGGATGTTTGGGATATTTTGAAAACTGCAGAGAGGTTTGGGACAAATGTGACCAAACGGCACTTTCAGTACTTGCTATATGTTGGGTATAAAAAGTCGTAATTTCAAACTGCGAATACGTGCAGAGAGCCAGAATTTGGCTACAAAATATTGCTCAGGCCTCAAAAATGGGATATTTGGGATATTTCGAAAACTGCAGGGGAGTTTGTGCGAAATGTGACTCCCTGCTGCTTTCAGGACTTGGCATATGTTGGGTATAAAATATCGTAATTTCAATCCGCGAATACGTGCATAGAGCCAGAATTTGGCTCCAAAATATGGCTCAGGCCTCGAAATTGGGATGTTGGGGATATTTTAAAAACTGCAGGGGGGTTTGGGACAAATGTTTCCAAACGCCGCTTTCAGTACTTGGCATATGTTGGGTATAAAAATCGTAATATTAAACTGCGAATACGTAGAGAGAGCCAGAATTTGGCTCCATAATATGGCTCAGGCCTCGATATTGTGATGTTTGGGATTTTTTGAAAACTGCAGGGAGGTTTGGGACAAATGTAACCAAACGCCGCTTTCAGTACTTGGCATATGTTGGGTATAAAAAATTCGTAATTTCAAACTGCGAATACGTGCAGAGAGCCATAATTTGACTCCAAAATATGGCTCAGGCCTCGATATTGGGATGTTTGGGATATTTTGAAAACTGCAAGGGGATTTGGGACCAATATGACCAAACGCCGCTTTCAGAACTTGGCATATGTTGGGTATAAAAAATCGTAATTTCAAACTGCGAATACGTGCAGAGAGCCAAACTTTGGCTCCAAAATATTGCTCAGGCCTCGAAATTGGGATATTTGGGATATTTTTAAAACTGCAGGGGAGTTTGTGCAAAATGTGACTCACTGCCGCTTTCAGGACTTGGCATATGTTGTTAATAAAATGTCGTAATTTCAAACCGTGAATACGTGTATAGAGCCAGAATTTAGCTCCAAAATATGGCTCAGGCCTCGAAATTGGGATGTTTGGGATATTTTGAAAACTGCAGGGGGGGTTTGGGACAAATGTGACCAAATGCCGCATTCAGTACTTGGCATATGTTGGGTATAAAAAAGTCGTAATTTCAAACTGCGAATACGTGCAGAGAGCCAGAATTTGGCTCCAAAATATGGCTCAGGCCTGCAAATTGGGATATTTGGGATATTTCGAAGACTGCAGGGGAGATTGTGCGAAATGTGACTCACTGCTGCTTTCAAGACTTGGCATATGTTGGGTATAAAATGTCGTAATTTAAACCGCGAATACGTGCATAGAGCCAGAATTTTTCTCCAAAATATAGCTCAGGCCTCGAAATTGGGATGTTTGGGATATTTTGAAAACTGCAGAGGGGGGGGGGGGGTTTGGAACAAATGTGACCAAACGCCGCATTCCAAACTTGGTATATGTTGGGTATAAAAAAGTCGTAATTTCAAACTGCGAATACGTGCACAGAGCCAGAATTTTGCTCTAAAATATGGCTCAGTTGTCGAAATTGGGATATTTTGGATATTTCAAAAATTGCAAGGGACTTTGTGCAAAATGTGACTCACTGCCGCTTTCAGGACTTGGCATATGTTGGGTATAAAAAGTCGTAATTTCAAACTGCGAATACGTGCAGAGAGCAAGAATTTGGCTCCAAAATATGGCTCAGGCGTCGAAATTGGGATGTTTAGGATATTTTGAAAACTGCAGTGAGGTTTGGGACAAATATGACCAAACGTCGCTTTCAGTACTTGGCATATGTTGGGTATATAAAGTCGTAATTTCAAACTGCGAATACGTGCAGAGAGCCAGAGTTTGGCTCCAAAATATGGCTCAGGCCTCGAAATTGAGATGTTTGAGATATTTTGAAAACTGCAGGGGGGATTGGGGCAAATGAGACCAACGCATCTTTCAGTAATTGGCATATGTTGAGTATAAAAAGTCGTAATTTCAAACTGCGAATAAGAGCAGAGAGCTTGAATTTTTCTCCAAAAATATGGCTCAAGCCTCGAAAGTGGGATGTTTGGGATATTTTGAAACCTGCAGGGGAGTTTGTGCTAAATGTGACTCACTGCTGCTTTCATTTCGTGGCATATGTTGAGTATAAAAAGTCGTAATTTCACACTGCGAATACGTGCTGAGAGACAGAATTTGGCTACAAAATATGGCTCAGGTCTCGATATTGGGATGTTTGGGATATTTTGAAAATTGCTGGGAGGTTTGGGACAAATGTGACCAAACGCCGCTTTCAGTACTTGGCATATGTTGGGTATAAAAAAGTCGTAATTTCAAACTGCGAATACGTGCAGAGAGCCAGAATTGGGCTCCAAAATATGGCTCAGGCCTCGAAATTGGGATGTTTGGGATATTTTGAAAACTGCAGGGGGGTTTGAGACAAATGTGACCAAACGCCGCTTACAGAACTTGGCATATGTTGGGTATAAAAAGTCGTAATTTCAAACTGCGAATACGTGCAGAGAGCTTGAATTTGGCTCCAAAATATAGCTCAGGCCTCGAAAGTGGGATGTTTGGGATATTTTGAAAACTGCAGGGGAGTTTGTGCAAAATGTGACTCACTGCTGCTTTCAGTACTTGGCATATGTTGGGTATAAAAAGTCGTAATTTCAAACTGCGAATACGTGCAGAGAGCCAGAATTTGGCTCCAAAATATGGCTCAGGCGTCGAAATTGGGATATATGGGATATTTTGAAAACTGCACGGGAGTTTGTGCTAAATGTGACTCACTGATGCTTTCAGTACTTGGCATATGTTGGGTATAAAAAGTCGTAATTTCAAACTGCGAATACGTGCAGAGAGCCAGAATTTGGCTCCAAAATATGGCTCAGGGGTCGAAATTGGGATATTTGGGATATTTCGAAAACTGCAAGGGAGTTTGTGCAAAATGTGACTCACTGCCGCTTTCAGAACTTGGCATATGTTGGGTATATAAAGTCGTAATTTCAAACCGCGAATACGTGCATAGAGCCAGAATTTGGCTCAATAATATTGCTCAGGCCTCGAAATTGGGATGTTTGGGATATTTCAAAAACTGCAGTGCAGTTTGTGCGAAATGTGACTCACTGCCGCTTTCAGGGCTTGGCATATGTTGGGTATAAAATGTTGTAATTTCAAACCGCGAATACGTGCATAGAGCCAGAATTTGGCTCAATAATATTGCTCAGTCCTCAAAATTGGGATGTTTGGGATATTTTGAAAACTGCAGGGGGGGGGGGGGTTTGGGATCAATGTGACCAAACGGCGCTTTCAGTACTTGGCATATGTTGGGCATAAAAAAGTCGTAATTTCAAACTGCGAATACGTGCAGAGAGCCAGAATTTGGCTCCCAAATATTGCTCAAGCCTCAAAATTGGGATATTTGGGATATTTCGAAAACTGCAGTGCAGTTTGTCCGAAATGTGACTTACTGCCGCTTTCAGGACTTGGCATATGTTGGGTATAAAATGTCGTAATTTCTAACCGCGAATACGTGCATAAAGCCAGAATTTGGCTCCAAAATGTGGCTCAGGCCTCGAAATTGGGATGTTTGGGATATTTTGAAAACTGCAGGGGGTGTTTGGGACAAATATTACCAAACGCCGCTTTCAGTACTTGGCATATGTTGGGTATATAAAGTCGTAATTTCAAACTGCGAATACGTGCAGAGAGCCAGAGTTTGGCTCCAAAATATGGCTCAGGCCTCGAAATTGAGATGTTTGGGATATTTTGAAAACTGCAGGGGAGTTTGTGCAAAATGGGACAAACTGCTGCTTTCAGTACTTGTCATATGTTGTGTATAAAAAGTCGTAATTTCAAACTGCGAATAAGTGCAGAGAGCCAGAATTTGGCTCCAAAATATGGCTCAGGCGTCGAAATTGGGATATTTGGGATATTTTGAAACCTGCAGGGGAGTTTGTGCTAAATGTGACTCACTGCTGCTTTCAGTTCTTGGCATATGTTGAGTATAAAAAGTCGTAATTTCACACTGCGAATACGTGCAGAGAGACAGAATTTGGCTACAAAATATGGCTCAGGCCTCGAAATTGGGATGTTTGGGATATTTTGAAAACTGCAGGGGAGTTTGCGCAAAATGTGACTCTCTGCCACTTTCAGTACTTGGCATATGTTGGGTATAAAAAGTCGAAATATCAAACTGTGAATTCGTGCAGAGAGCCAAACGTTGGCTCCAAAATATGGCTCAAGCCTCGAAAGTGGGATGTTGGGATATTTTGAAAACTGCAGGGGAGTTTGTGCAAAATGTGACTCACTGCTGCTTTCAGTACTTGGCATATGTTGGGTATAAAAAGTCGTAATTTCAAACTGCGAATACGTGCAGAGAGCCAGAATTTGGCTCCAAAATATGGCTCAGGCGTCGAAATTGGAATATATGGGATATTTTGAAAGCTGTACGGGAGTTTGTGCTAAATGTGACTCACTGATGCTTTCAGTTCTTGGCATATGTTGGGTATAAAAAGTCAAAATTTCAAACTGCGAATACGTGCATAGAGCCAGAATTTGGCTCTAAAATATTGCTCAGTCCCCGAAATTGGGATGTTTTGGATATTTTAAAAACTGCAGGGGGGGTTTAGGGCAAATTTGACCAAACGCTGCTTTCAGTACTTGGCATATGTTGGGTATGAAAAGTCGTAATTTCAAACTGCGAATACGTGCAGAGAGCCAGAATTTGGCTCCAAAATATGGCTCAGACGTCGAAATTGGGATATATGGGATATTTTGAAAACTGCACGGGAGTTTGTGCTAAATGTGACTCACTGATGCTTTCAGTACTTGGCATATGTTGGGTATAAAAAGTCGTAATTTCAAACTGCGAATACGTGCCGAGAGCCAGAATTTGGCTCCAAAATATGGCTCAGGTGTCGAAATTGGGATATTTGTGATATTTCGAAAACTGCAAGGGCGTTTGTTCAAAATGTGACTCACTGCCGCTTTCAGGACTTGGCATATGTTGCGTATAAAATGTTGTAATTTCAAACCGCGAATACGTGCATAGAGCCAGAATTTGGCTCAATAATATTGCTCAGGCCTCAAAATTGGGATGTTTGGGATATTTTGAAAACTGCAGGGGGGGGGGGGGTTTGGGATCAATGTGACCAAACGGCGCTTTCAGTCCTTGGCATATGTTGGGCATAAAAAAGTCGTAATTTCAAACTGCGAATACGTGCAGAGAGCCAGAATTTGGCTCCCAAATATTGCTCAAGCCTCAAAATTGGGATATTTGGGATATTTCGAAAACTGCAGTGCAGTTTGTGCGAAATGTGACTTACTGCCGCTTTCAGGACTTGGCATATGTTGGGTATAAAATGTCGTAATTTCTAACCGCGAATACGTGCATAGAGCCAGAATTTATAATAATAATAATAATAATAATTTTTATTTAGGCAAAGGTACATACATAAAGAGATTTTACAAAGTTTGTTGGCTTTATAGTTAAGAGCTAGTACATACAATGCCTAAAGCCACTATTACGCAAAGCGTTTCGGGCAGAAACGGCTCCAAAATGTGGCTCAGGCCTCGAAATTGGGATGTTTGGGATATTTTGAAAACTGCAGGGGGGTTTGGGACAAATATTGCCAAACGCCGCTTTCAGTACTTGGCATATGTTGAGTACATAAAGTCGTAATTTCAAACGGCGAATACGTGCAGAGAGCCAGAGTTTGGCTCCAAAATATGGCTCAGGCCTCGAAATTGAGATGTTTGGGATATTTTGAAAACTGCAGGGGGATTGGGGCAAATGTGACCAACGCAGCTTTCAGTAATTGGCATATGTTGAGTATAAAAAGTCGTAATTTCACACTGCGAATACGTGCAGAGAGCTTGAATTTTGCTCCAAAATATGGCTCAAGCCTCGAAAGTGGGAATTTTGGGATATTTTGAAAACTTCAGGGGAGTTTGTGCAAAATGTGACTCACTGCTGCTTTCAGTTCTTTGCATATGTTGGGTATAAAAAGTCAAAATTTCAAACTATGAATACGTGCATAGAGCCAGAATTTGGCTCCAAAATATTGCTCAGTCCTCGAAATTGGGATGTTTTGGATATTTTGAAAACTGCAGGGGGGGTTTGGGACAAATTTGACCAAACGCCGCTTTCAGTACTTGGCATATGTTGGGTATATAAAGTCGTAATTTCAAACTGCGAATACGTGCAGAGAGCCAGAGTTTGGCTCCAAAATATTGTTCAGGCCTCGAAATTGAGATGTTTGGGATATTTTGAAAACTGCAGGGGGATTGGGGCAAATGTGACTAACGCAGCTTTCAGTAATTGGCATATGTTGAGTATAAAAATTCGTAATTTCACACTGCGAATACGTGCAGACAGCTTAAATTTTGCTCCAAATTATTGCTCAAGCCTCGAAAGTGGGATGTTTGGGATATTTTGAAAACTGCAGGGGAGTTTGTGCAAAATGTGACAAACTGCTGCTTTCAGTACTTGTCATATGTTGTGTATAAAAGTCGTAATTTCAAACTGCGAATAAGTGCAGAGAGCCAGAATTTGGCTCCAAAATATGGCTCAGGCATCGAAATTGGGATATTTGGGATATTTTGAAACCTGCAGGGGAGTTTGTGCTAAATGTGACTCACTGCTGCTTTCAGTTCTTGGCATATGTTGAGTATAAAAAGTCGTAATTTCACACTGCGAATACGTGCAGAGAGACAGAATTTGGCTACAAAATATGGCTCAGGCCTCGAAATTGGGATGTTTGGGATATTTTGAAAACTGCAGGGGAGTTTGCGCAAAATGTGACTCTCTGCCACTTTCAGTACTTGGCATATGTTGGGTATAAAAATTCGAAATATCAAACTGTGAATTCGTGCAGAGAGCCAAACGTTGGCTCCAAAATATGGCTCAGGTCCTGATATTGGGATGTTTGGGATATTTTGAAAATTGTAGGGAGGTTTGGGACAAATGTGACCAAACGCCGCTTTCAGTACTTGGCATATGTTAGGTATAAAAAAAGTCGCAATTTCAAACTGCGAATACGTACAGAGAGCCAGAATTTGGCTCCAAAACATGGCTCAGCCCTCGAAATTGGGATATATGTGATATTTTGAAAACTGCAGGGAGTTTGTGCAAAATGTGACTCACTGCTGCTTTCAGTTCTTGGCATATGTTGTGTATAAAAAGTAAAAATTTCAAACTGCGAATACGTGCATAGAGCCAGAATTTGGCTCTAAAATATTGCTCAGTCCTCGAAATTGGGATGTTTTGGATATTTTGAAAAGTGCAGGGGGGTTTAGGACAAATTTGACCAAACGCTGCTTTCAGTACTTGGCATATGTTGGGTATAAAAAGGCGTAATTTCAAACTGCGAATACGTGCAGAGAGCTTGAATTTGGCTCCAAAATATAGCTCAGGCCTCGAAAGTGGGATGTTTGGGATATTTTGAAAACTGCAGGGGAGTTTGTGCAAAATGTGACTCACTGCTGCTTTTAGTACTTGGCATATGTTGGGTATAAAAAGTCGTAATTTCAAACTGCGAATACGTGCAGAGAGCCAGAATTTGGCTCCAAAATATTGCTCAGGCGTCGAAATTGGGATATATGGGATATTTTGAGAACTGCACGGGAGTTTGTGCTAAATGTGACTCACTGATGCTTTAAGTACTTGGCATATGTTGGGTATAAAAAGTCGTAATTTCAAACTGCGAATACGTGCCGAGAGCCAGAATTTGGCTCCAAAATATGGCTCAGGTGTCGAAATTGGGATATTTGGGATATTTCGAAAACTGCAAGGGAGTTTGTGCAAAATGTGACTCACTTCCGCTTTCAGGACTTGGCATATGTTTTTATAAAAAGTCGTAATTTCAAACTGCGAATACGTGCAAAGAGCCCGAATTAGGCTAGAAAATTATGGCTCAGGCGTCGAAATTGGGATGTTTGAGATATTTTGAAAACTGCAGTGAGGTTTGGGACAAATATGACCACACGCCGCTTTCAGTACTTGGCATATGTTGGGTATATAAAGTCGTAATTTCAAACTGCGAATACGTGCAGAGAGCCAGAATTTGGTTCCAAAATATGGATCAGGCCTGAAAATTGGGATATTTGGGATATTTCGAAAACTGCAGGGGGGTTTGTGTGAAATGTGACAAACTGCTGCTTTCAGTACTTGGCATATGTTGGGTATAAAAAAAGTCGCAATTTCAAATTCGAATACGTGCAGAGAGCCAGAATTTAGCTCCAAAACATGGCTCAGGCCTCGAAATTGGGATATATGTGATATTTTGAAAACTGCAGGGGGGGGTTTAGGACAAATTTGACCAAACGCTGCTTTCAGTACTTGGCATATGTTGGGTATAAAAAGGCCTAATTTCAAACTGCGAATACGTGCAGAGAGCTTGAATTTGGCTCCAAAATATAGCTCAGGCCTCGAAAGTAGGATGTTTGGGATATTTTGAAAACTGCAGGGGAGTTTGTGCAAAATGTGACTCACTGCTGCTTTCAGTACTTGGCATATGTTGGGTATAAAAAGTCGTAATTTCAAACTGCGAATACGTGCAGAGAGCCAGAATTTGGCTCCAAAATATGGCTCAGGCGTCGAAATTGGATATATGGGATATTTTGAAAACTGCCCGGGAGTTTGTGCTAAATGTGACTCACTGATTCTTTCAGTACTTTGCATATGTTGGGTATAAAAAGTCGTAATTTTAAACTGCGAATACGTGCCGAGAGCCAGAATATGGCTCCAAAATATGGCTCAGGTGTCGAAATTGGGATATTTGGGATATTTCGAAAACTGCAAGGGAGTTTGTGCAAATGTGACTCACTTCCGCTTTCAGGACTTGGCATCTGTTTGGTATAAAAAGTCGTAATTTCAAACTGCGAATACGTGCAGAGAGCCAGAATTGGGCTCCAAAATATGGCTCAGGCCTCGAAATTGGGATGTTTGGGATATTTTGAAAACTGCAGGGGGGTTTGAGACAAATGTGACCAAACGCCGCTTTCAGAACTTGGCATATGTTGGGTATAAAAGTCGTAATTTCAAACTGCGAATACGTGCAGAGAGCTTGAATTTGGCTCCAAAATATAGCTCAGGCCTCGAAAGTTGAATGTTTGGGATATTTTGAAAACTGCAGGGGAGTTTGTGCAAAATGTGACTCACTTCTGCTTTCAGTACTTGGCATATGTTGGGTATAAAAATTCGTAATTTCAAACTGCGAATACGTGCAGAGAGCCAGAATTTGGCTCACAAATATTGCTCAGGCGTCGAAATTGGGATATATGGGATATTTTGAAAACTGCACGGGAGTTTGTGCTAAATGTGACTCACTGATGCTTTCAGTACTTGGCATATGTTGGATATAAAAAGTCGTAATTTCAAACTGCGAATACGTGCAGAGAGCCAGAATTTGGCTCCAAAATATGGCTCAGGTGTCGAAATTGGGATATTTGGGATATTTCGAAAACTGCAAGGGAGTTTGTGCAAAATGTGACTCTCTGCCGCTTTCAGAACTTGGCATATGTTTGGTATAAAAAGTCGTAATTTCAAACTGCGAATACGTGCAGAGAGCCAGAATTAGGCTCCAAAATATGGCTCAGGCGTCGAAATTGGGATGTTTGGGATATTTCGAAAACTGCAAGGGAGTTTGTGCAAAATGTGACTCACTGCCGCTTTCAGGACTTGGCATATGTTTGGTAAAAAATTCGCAATTTCAAACTGCGAATACGTGCAGAGAGCCAGAATTTGGCTCCAAAATATGGCTCAGGCGTCGAAATTGGGATGTTTGAGATATTTTGAAAACTGCAGTGAGGTTTGGGACAAATATGACCAAACGTCGCTTTCAGTACTTGGCATATGTTGGGTATATAAAGTCGTAATTTCAAACTGCGAATACGTGCAGAGAGCCAGAATTTGGTTCCAAAATATGGATCAGGCCTGAAAATTGGGATATTTGGGATATTTCGAAAACTGCAGGGGGGTTTGTGTGAAATGTGACAAACTGCTGCTTTCAGTACTTGTCATATGTTGTGTATATAAAGTCGTAATTTCAAACTGCGAATACGTGCAGAGAGACAGAATTTGGCTACAAAATATGGCTCAGGCCTCGAAATTGGGATGTTTGGGATATTTGAAAACTGCAGGGGAGTTTGCGCAAAATGTGACTCTCTGCCACTTTCAGTACTTGGCATATGTTGGGTATAAAATTCGAAATATCAAACTGTGAATTCGTGCAGAGAGCCAAACGTTGGCTCCAAAATATGGCTCAGGTCTCGATATTGGGATGTTTGGGATATTTTGAAAATTGTAGGGAGGTTTGGGACAAATGTGACCAAACGCCGCTTTCAGTACTTGGCATATGTTGGGTATAAAAAAAGTCGCAATTTCAAATTCGAATACGTGCAGAGAGCCAGAATTTAGCTCCAAAACATGGCTCAGGCCTCGAAATTGGGATATATGTGATATTTTGAAAACTGCAGGGGGGGTTTAGGACAAATTTGACCAAACGCTGCTTTCAGTACTTGGCATCTGTTTGGTATAAAAAGTCGTAATTTCAAACTGCGAATACGTGCAGAGAGCTTGAATTTGGCTCCAAAATATAGCTCAGGCCTCGAAAGTAGGATGTTTGGGATATTTTGAAAACTGCAGGGGAGTTTGTGCAAAATGTGACTCACTTCTGCTTTCAGTACTTGGCATATGTTGGGTATAAAAATTCGTAATTTCAAACTGCGAATACGTGCAGAGAGCCAGAATTTGGCTCACAAATATTGCTCAGGCGTCGAAATTGGGATATATGGGATATTTTGAAAACTGCACGGGAGTTTGTGCTAAATGTGACTCAATGATGCTTTCAGTACTTGGCATATGTTGGATATAAAAAGTCGTAATTTCAAACTGCGAATACGTGCAGAGAGCCAGAATTTGGCTCCAAAATATGGCTCAGGTGTCGAAATTGGGATATTTGGGATATTTCGAAAACTGCAAGGGAGTTTGTGCAAAATGTGACTCACTTCCGCTTTCAGGACTTGGCATATGTTTTTATAAAAAGTCGTAATTTCAAACTGCGAATACGTGCAAAGAGCCCGAATTAGGCTAGAAAATTATGGCTCAGGCGTCGAAATTGGGATGTTTGAGATATTTTGAAAACTGCAGTGAGGTTTGGGACAAATATGACCACACGCCGCTTTCAGTACTTGGCATATGTTGGGTATATAAAGTCGTAATTTCAAACTGCGAATACGTGCAGAGAGCCAGAATTTGGTTCCAAAATATGGATCAGGCCTGAAAATTGGGATATTTGGGATATTTCGAAAACTGCAGGGGGGTTTGTGTGAAATGTGACAAACTGCTGCTTTCAGTACTTGGCATATGTTGGGTATAAAAAAAGTCGCAATTTCAAATTCGAATACGTGCAGAGAGCCAGAATTTAGCTCCAAAACATGGCTCAGGCCTCGAAATTGGGATATATGTGATATTTTGAAAACTGCAGGGGGGGGTTTAGGACAAATTTGACCAAACGCTGCTTTCAGTACTTGGCATATGTTGGGTATAAAAAGGCCTAATTTCAAACTGCGAATACGTGCAGAGAGCTTGAATTTGGCTCCAAAATATAGCTCAGGCCTCGAAAGTAGGATGTTTGGGATATTTTGAAAACTGCAGGGGAGTTTGTGCAAAATGTGACTCACTGCTGCTTTCAGTACTTGGCATATGTTGGGTATAAAAAGTCGTAATTTCAAACTGCGAATACGTGCAGAGAGCCAGAATTTGGCTCCAAAATATGGCTCAGGCGTCGAAATTGGGATATATGGGATATTTTGAAAACTGCCCGGGAGTTTGTGCTAAATGTGACTCACTGATTCTTTCAGTACTTTGCATATGTTGGGTATAAAAAGTCGTAATTTTAAACTGCGAATACGTGCCGAGAGCCAGAATATGGCTCCAAAATATGGCTCAGGTGTCGAAATTGGGATATTTGGGATATTTCGAAAACTGCAAGGGAGTTTGTGCAAATGTGACTCACTTCCGCTTTCAGGACTTGGCATCTGTTTGGTATAAAAAGTCGTAATTTCAAACTGCGAATACGTGCAGAGAGCCAGAATTGGGCTCCAAAATATGGCTCAGGCCTCGAAATTGGGATGTTTGGGATATTTTGAAAACTGCAGGGGGGTTTGAGACAAATGTGACCAAACGCCGCTTTCAGAACTTGGCATATGTTGGGTATAAAAAGTCGTAATTTCAAACTGCGAATACGTGCAGAGAGCTTGAATTTGGCTCCAAAATATAGCTCAGGCCTCGAAAGTTGAATGTTTGGGATATTTTGAAAACTGCAGGGGAGTTTGTGCAAAATGTGACTCACTTCTGCTTTCAGTACTTGGCATATGTTGGGTATAAAAATTCGTAATTTCAAACTGCGAATACGTGCAGAGAGCCAGAATTTGGCTCACAAATATTGCTCAGGCGTCGAAATTGGGATATATGGGATATTTTGAAAACTGCACGGGAGTTTGTGCTAAATGTGACTCACTGATGCTTTCAGTACTTGGCATATGTTGGATATAAAAAGTCGTAATTTCAAACTGCGAATACGTGCAGAGAGCCAGAATTTGGCTCCAAAATATGGCTCAGGTGTCGAAATTGGGATATTTGGGATATTTCGAAAACTGCAAGGGAGTTTGTGCAAAATGTGACTCTCTGCCGCTTTCAGAACTTGGCATATGTTTGGTATAAAAAGTCGTAATTTCAAACTGCGAATACGTGCAGAGAGCCAGAATTAGGCTCCAAAATATGGCTCAGGCGTCGAAATTGGGATGTTTGGGATATTTCGAAAACTGCAAGGGAGTTTGTGCAAAATGTGACTCACTGCCGCTTTCAGGACTTGGCATATGTTTGGTAAAAAATTCGCAATTTCAAACTGCGAATACGTGCAGAGAGCCAGAATTTGGCTCCAAAATATGGCTCAGGCGTCGAAATTGGGATGTTTGAGATATTTTGAAAACTGCAGTGAGGTTTGGGACAAATATGACCAAACGTCGCTTTCAGTACTTGCCCACCAAACACACACCGAAACTACAACGTTGGTACAACGTTCGATCAAGTTTTAACACCTAACCAGTTATAACAACCAATATAGCAAGTTGTAACAACGTTCTAATACGTCATAAACATGTTAAGCAAAGATGTAACAACTTTATTACAAGTTGTAACAAGCGGAAAATAGAGACAGTTTCGGTTGTGTTTCCAGGGTGGCATATGTTGGGTATATAAAGTCGTAATTTCAAACTGCGAATACGTGCAGAAAGACAAAATTTGGCTCCCAAATATTGCTCAAGACTCGAAATTGGGATATTTGGGATATTTCGAAAACTGCAGTGCAGTTTGTGCGAAATGTGACTCACTGCCGCTTTCAGGACTTGGCATATGTTGGGTATAAAATGTCGTAATTTCTAATAGCGAATACGTGCATAGAGCCAGAATTTGGCTCCAAAATGTGGCTCAGACCACAAAATTGGGATGTTTGGGATATTTTGAAAACTGCCGGGGGGGTTTGGGACAAATATTACCAACGCCGCTTTCAGTACTTGGCATATGTTGGGTATATAAAGTCGTAATTTCAAACTGCGAATACGTGCAGAGAGCCAGAGTTTGGCTCCAAAATATGGCTCAGGCCTCGAAATTGAGATGTTTGGGATATTTTGAAAACTGCAGGGGTGTGGGACAAATGTGACCAACGCAGCTTTCAGTAATTGGCATATGTTGAGCATAAAAAGTCGTAATTTCACACTGCGAATACGTGAAGAGAGCTTGAATTTTCCTCCAAAATATGGCTCAAGCCTCGAAAGTGGGATGTTTGGGATATTTTGAAACTGTAGGGGAGTTTGTGCAAAATGTGACTCACTGCTGCTTTCAGTACTTGTCATATGTTGTGTATAAAAAGTCGTAATTTCAAACTGCGAATAAGTGCAGAGAGCCAGAATTTGGCTACAAAATATTGTTCAGTCCTCGAAATTGGGATGTTTTGGATATTTTGAAAACTGCATGGGGGGGTTTGGGACAAATTTGACCAAACGCCGCTTTCAGTACTTGGTATATGTTGGGTATAAAAAAGCCGTAATTTCAAACTGCGAATACGTGCAGAGAGCCAGAATTTGGCTCCAAAATATTGTTCAGTCCTCGAAATTGGGATGTTTTGGATATTTTGATAACTGCAAGGGGGGTTTGGGACAAATTTGACCAAACGCCGCTTTCAGAACTTGGCATATGTTGGGTATAGAAAGTCGTAATTTCAAACTGCGAATACGTGCAGAGAGCTTGAATTTGGCTCCAAAATATAGCTCAGGCCTCAAAAGTGGGATGTTTGGGATATTTTGAAAACTGCAGGGGCGTTTGTGCAAAATGTGACTCACTGCTGCTTTCAGTACTTGGCATATGTTGGGTATAAAAAGTCGTAATTTCAAACTGCGAATACGTGCAGAGAGCCAGAATTTGGCTCCAAAATATGGCTCAGGCGTCGAAATTGGGATATATGGGATATTTTGAAAACTGCACGGGAGTTTGTGCTAAATGTGACTCACTGATGCTTTCAGAACTTGGCATATGTTGGGTATAAAAAGTCGTAATTTCAAACTGCGAATACGTGCAGAGAGCCAGAATTTGGCTCCAAAATATGGCTCAGGTGTCGAAATTAAGATATTTGGGATATTTCGAAAACTGCAAGGGAGTTTGTGCAAAATGTGACTCACTGCCGCTTTCAGGACTTGGCATATGTTTGGTAAAAAAAGTCGTAATTTCAAACTGCGAATACGTGCAGAGAGCCAGAATTTGGCTCCAAAATATGGCTCATGCGTCGAAATTGGGATGTTAGAGATATTTTGAAAACTGCAGTGAGGTTTGGGACAAATATGACCAAACGTCGCTTTCAGTACTTGCCCACCAAACACACACCGAAACTACAACGTTGGTACAACGTTCGAGCAAGTTTTAACACCAAACCAGTTATAACAACCAATATAGCAAGTTGTAACAACGTTCTGATACGTCATAAACATGTTAAGCCAAGATGTAACAACTTTATTACAAGTTGTAACAAGCGGAAAATAGAGACAGTTTCGGTTTGTGTTTCCAGGGCATGGCATATGTTGGGTATATAAAGTCGTAATTTCAAACTGCGAATACGTGCAGAGAGCCAGAATTTAGCTCCAAAATATGGCTCAGGCCTCGAAATTGGGATGTTTTGGATATTTTGAAAACTGCAGGGGGGGTTTGGGACAAATGTGACCAAACGCCGCATTCAGTACTTGGCATATGTTGGGTATAAAAAAGTCGTAATTTCAAACTGCGAATACGTGCAGAGAGCCAGAATTTGGCTCCAAAATATGGCTCAGGCGTCGAAATTGGGATGTTTGGGATATTTTGAAAACTGCAGTGAGGTTTGGGACAAATATGACCAAACGTCGCTTTCAGTACTTGGCATATGTTGGGTATATAAAGTCGTAATTTCAAACTGCGAATACGTGCAGAGAGCCAGAGTTTGGCTCCAAAATATGGCTCAGGCCTCGAAATTGAGATGTTTGGGATATTTTGAAAACTGCAGGGGGGATTGGGGCAAATGTGACCAACACAGCTTTCAGTAATTGGCATATGTTGGGTATAAAAAGTCGTAATTTCAAACTGGGAATACGTGCAGAGACCCAGAATTAGGCTCCAAATTACGGCTCAGGCCTCGAAATTAGGATGTTTGGGATATTTTGGAATCCGCAGAGAGATTTGGAACACATGTTACCAAACGCCGCTTTCAGTACATGGCATATGTTGGGTATAAAAAGTCGTAATTTCAAACTGGGAATACGTGCAGAGACCCAGAATTTGGCTCCAAAATATGGCTCACGCCTCAAAATTGGAATATTTGGGATATTTTGAAAACTGCAGGGGAGTTTGTGCAAAATATGACTCACTGCCGCTTTCAGTGCTTGGAAAATGTTGGGTATAAAAAGTCATAATTTTAAACTGCGAATACGTGCATAGAGCCCGAATTTGGGTCTAAAATATTGCTCAGTCCTCGAAATTGGGATGTTTGGGATATTTTGAAAACTGCAGAGGGGGGGGGGGACAAATATGCCGAAACGCCGCTTTCAGAACTTGGCATATGTGGGGTATAAAAAGTCGTAATTTCAAACTGCGAATACGTGCAGAGAGCTTGAATTTGGTTCCAAAATATGGCTCAGGCCTCGAAATTGGGATGTTTGGGATATTTTGAAAATAGCTGGGAGGTTTGGGACACATGTGACCAAACGCCGCTTTCAGTACTTGGCATATGTTGGGTATAAAATGTCGAAATTTCAAACTGCGAATACGTGCAGAGAGCTTGAATTTGGCTCCAAAATATGGCTCAGGCCTCGAAATTGGGATGTTTGGGATATTTTGAAAATAGCTGGGAGGTTTGGGACACATGTGACCAAACACCGCTTTCAGTACTTGGCATATGTTGGGTATAAAAAGTAATAATTTCAAACTGCAAATACGTGAAGAGAGCCAGAATTTGGCCTCAAAATATGGCTCAGGCCTCGAAATTGAGATGTCTGGGATATTTTGAAAACTGCAGGGGGGATTTGGGACAAATGTGACCAACGTCGCTTTCAGTACTTGGCATATGTTGGGTATAAAAAGTCGGAATTTCAAACTGCGAATACGTGCAGAGAGCCAGAATTTAACTACAAAATATGGCTCAGGCCTCGAAATAGGGATGTGTTGGATATTTTGAAAACTGCAGGGGGGTTTTGGACAAATGTGACCAAACGCAGTTTTCAGTAATTGGCATATGTTGGGTATAAAAAGTCGTAATTTCAAACTGCGAATACGTGCAGAGAGCCAGAATTTAGCTCCAAAATATGGCTCAGGCCTCGAAATTGGAATGTTTGGGATATATTGACAACTGCTGGGAGGTTTGGGACCAATGTGACCAAACGCCGCTTTCAGTACTTGGCATATGTTGGGCATAAAAAGCATTAATTTAAAACTGCGAATACGTGCATAGAGCCAGAATTTTGCTCCAAAATATGGCTCAGGCCTCGAAATTGGGATGTTTGAGATATTTTGAAAACTATAGGGGGGATTGAGACAAATGTGACCAAACGCAGCTTTCAGTACTTGGCATATGTTGGGTATAAAAAAGTGGTAATTTCAAACTGCGAATATGTGCAGAGAGCCAGAATTTGGCTCCAAAATATTGCTCAGGCCTCCAAATTGGGATATTTGGGATATTTCGAAAACTGCAGGGGAGTTTGTGCGAAATGTTGCTCACTGCCGTTTTCAAGACATGGCATATGTTGGGTATAAAATGTTGTAATTTCAAACCGCGAATACGTGCATAGAGCCAGAATTCTTCTCCAAAATTTGGCTCAGGCCTCAAAATTGGGATGTTTGGGATATTTTGGAAACTGCAGGGGGGGTTTGGGACAAATGTGACCAAACGCCGCTTTCAGTACTTGGTATATGTTGGATATAAAAAAGTCGTAATTTCAAACTGCGAATACTTGCAGAGAGCCAGAATTTGGCTCCAAAATATGGCTCAGGCCTCGAAATTGGGATGTTTGGGATATTTTGAAAACTGCAGGGGGGATTGAGACAAATGTGACCAAACGCCGCTTTCAGTACTTGGCATATGTTGGGTATAAAAAAGTGGTAATTTCAAAGTGCGAATACGTGCAGAGAGCCAGAATTTGGCTCCAAAATATTGCTCAGGCCTCGAAATTGGGATATTTGGGATATTTCGAAAACTGCAGGGGAGTTTGAGCAAAATATGACTCGCTGCCGCTTTCAGAACTTGGCATATGTTGGGTATAAAATGGAGTAATTTCAAAACGAGAATACGTGCATAGAGCCAGAATTTGGCTCCAAAATATGGCTCAGGCCTCGAAATTGGGATGTTTGGGATATTTTGAAAGCGGCAGGGGGGGTTTGGGACAAAGGTTACCAAACGCCGCTCTCAGTACTTGTCATATATTGGGTATAAAAAAGTCGTAATTTCAAACTGCGAATACGTGCAGAGAGCCAGAGTTTGGCTCCAAAATATGGCTCAGGCCTCGAAATTGGGATGTTTGGGATATTTCGACAACTGCAGGGGAGTTTGTGCAAAATGTGACTCACTGCCATTTTCAGTACTTGGCATGTGTTGGGTATAAAAATCGTAATATTAAACTGCGAATACGTGGAGAGAGCCAGAATTTGGCTCCATAATATGGCTCAGGCCTCGATATTGTGATGTTTGGGATATTTTGAAAACTGCAGGTAGGTTTGGGACAAATGTGACCAAATGCCACTTTCAGTACTTGGCATATGTTGGGTATAAAAAGTCGTAATTTCAAACTGCGAATACGTGCAGAGAGCCAGAATTTGGCTCTAAAATATGGCTCAGGCCTCGATATTGGGATATTTGAGATATTTCAAAAACTGCAGGGAAGTTTGTACAAAATTTGACTCACTGCCGCTTTCAGGAATTGGCATATGTTGGGTATAAAAAGTCGTAATTTCAAAGTGCGAATACGTGCATAGAGCCAGAATTTGGTTAAAAAAAATGGCTCAGGACTCGAAATTGGGATATTTGGGATATTTTGAAAACTGCAGGGGGGTTTGGGGACAAATGTGACCAAATGCCGCGTTCAGAACTTGGCATATGTTGGGTATAAAAAAGTCGTAAATTCAAACTGCGAATACTTGCAGAGATCCAGAATTTGGCTCCAAAATATGGCTCAGAACTCGAAATTGGGATATTTGGGATATTTCGAAAACTGCAGCGGAGTTTGTGCGAAATGGTTCTCACTGCCGCTTTCAAGACTTGGCATATGTTGGGTATAAAATGTCGTAATTTCAAACCGCGAATACGTGCATAGAGCCAAAATTTGGCTCCACAATATGGCTCAGGCCTCGAAATTGGGATGTTTGTGATATTTTGAAAACTGCAGGGAGGGTTTGGGACAAATGTTACCAAACGCCGCTTTCAGTACTTGGTATATGTTGGGTATAAAAAAGTTGTAATTTCAAACTGCGAATACGTGCAGAGAGCCAGAACTTGGCTCCAAAATATGGCTCAGGCCTCGAAATTGGCATGTTTGGGATATTTTGAAAACTGCAGGGAGGTTTGGGACAAATGTGACCAAATGCCCTTTTCAGTACTTGGCATATGTTGGGTATAAGAAGTCGTAATTTTAAACTGCGAAAACGTGCAGAGAGCCAGAATTTGGCTCCAAAATATGGCTCAGGCCTCGAAATTAGTATGTTTGGGATATTTTCGAATCCGCAGGGAGATTTGGAACACATGTTACCAAACGCCACTTTCAGTACATGGCATATGTTGGGTATAAAAAGTCGTAATTTCAAACTGCGAATACGTGCAGAGAGCCAGTATTTGGCTCCAAAATATGGCTCACGCCTCAAAATTTCAATATTTGGGATGTATTGAAAACTACAGGAAGGTTTGGGACCAATGTGACCAAACGCCGCTTTCAGTACTTGGCATATGTTGGGTATAAAAAGTCGAAATTTAAAATTGCGAATACGTGGAGAGAGCCAGAATTTGGCTCCAAAATATGGCTCACGCCTCAAAATTGGAATATTTGGGATATTTTGAAAACTGCAGGGTAGTTTGTGCAAAATATGACTCACTGCCGCTTTCAGTACTTGGCAAATGTTGGTTATAAAAAGTCGTTATTTAAAACTGCGAATACGTGCAGAGAGCCAGAATTTGGCTCCAAAATATGGCTCAGGCCTCGAAATTTAGATGTTTGGGATATTTTGAAAACTGCAGGGGGGATTGGGAAAAATATGACCAAACGCCGCTTTCAGTACTTGGCATATGTTGGGTATAAAAAAGTCGTAATTTCAAACTGCGAATACGTGCAGAGAGCTAGAATTTGGCTCCAAAATATGGCTCAGGCTTCGAAATTGGGATATTTTGGATATTTCGAAAACTGCATGGGAGTTTGTGCAAAATGTGACTCACTGCAACTTTTAGGACTTGGCATATGTTGGGTATAAAAAGTCATAATTTTAAACTGCGAATACGTGCATAGAGCCCGAATTTGGGTCTAAAATATTGCTCAGTCCTCGAAATTGGGATGTTTGGGATATTTTGAAAACTGCAAAGGGGGGGGGGGACAAATATGCCGAAACGCCGCTTTCAGAACTTGGCATATGTTGGGTATAAAAAGTCGTAATTTCAAACTGCGAATACGTGCAGAGAGCTTGAATTTGGTTCCAAAATATGGCTCAGGCCTCGAAATTGGGATGCTTGGGATATTTTGAAAATAGCTGGGAGGTTTGGGACACATGTGACCAAACGCCGCTTTCAGTACTTGGCATATGTTGGGTATAAAAAGTCGTAATTTCAAACTGCGAATACGTGCAGAGAGCTTGAATTTGGCTCCAAAATATGGCTCAGGCCTCGAAATTGGGATGTTTGGGATATTTTGAAAATAGCTGGGAGGTTTGGGACACATGTGACCAAACACCGCTTTCAGTACTTGGCATATGTTGGGTATAAAAAGTAATAATTTCAAACTGCAAATACGTGAAGAGAGCCAGAATTTGGCCTCAAAATATTGCTCAGGCCTCCAAATTGGGATATTTGGGATATTTCGAAAACTGCAGGGGAGTTTGTGCGAAATGTTGCTCACTGCCGTTTTCAAGACATGGCATATGTTGGGTTGTTGTAATAAAATGTTGTAATTTCAAACCGCGAATACGTGCATAGAGCCATAATTCTTCTCCAAAATTTGGCTCAGGCCTCGAAATTGGGATGTTTGGGATATTTTGGAAACTGCAGGGGGGTTTGGGACAAATGTGACCAAACGCCGCTTTCAGTACTTGGTATATGTTGGATATAAAAAAGCCGTAATTTCAAACTGCGAATACTTGCAGAGAGCCAGAATTTGGCCCCAAAATATTGCTCAGGCCTCGAAATTGGGATGTTTGGGATATTTTGAAAACTGCAGGGGGGATTGGGACAAATGTGACCAAACGCCGCTTTCAGTACTTGGCATATGTTGGGTATAAAAAAGTGGTAATTTCAAAGTGCGAATACGTGCAGAGAGCCAGAATTTGGCTCCAAAATATTGCTCAGGCCTCGAAATTGGGATATTTGGGATATTTCGAAAACTGCAGGGGAGTTTGAGCAAAATATGACTCGCTGCCGCTTTCAGAACTTGGCATATGTTGGGTATAAAATGGCGTAATTTCAAAACGAGAATACGTGCATAGAGCCAGAATTTGGCTCCAAAATATGGCTCAGGCCTCGAAATTGGGATGTTTGGGATATTTTGAAAGCGGCAGGGGGGTTTGGGACAAAGGTTACCAAACGCCGCTCTCAGTACTTGTCATATATTGGGTATAAAAAGTCGTAATTTCAAACTGCGAATACGTGCAGAGAGCCAGAGTTTGGCTCCAAAATATGGCTCAGGCCTCGAAATTGGGATGTTTGGGATATTTCGACAACTGCAGGGGAGTTTGTGCAAAATGTGACTCACTGCCATTTTCAGTACTTGGCATGTGTTGGGTATAAAAATCGTAATATTAAACTGCGAATACGTGGAGAGAGCCAGAATTTGGCTCCATAATATGGCTCAGGCCTCGATATTGTGATGTTTGGGATATTTTGAAAACTGCAGGTAGGTTTGGGACAAATGTGACCAAATGCCACTTTCAGTACTTGGCATATGTTGGGTATAAAAAGTCGTAATTTCAAACTGCGAATACGTGCAGAGAGCCAGAATTTGGCTCTAAAATATGGCTCAGGCTTCGATATTGGGATATTTGAGATATTTCGAAAACTGCAGGGAAGTTTGTACAAAATTTGACTCACTGCCGCTTCCAGGAATTGGCATATGTTGGGTATAAAAAGTCGTAATTTCAAAGTGCGAATACGTGCATAGAGCCAGAATTTGGTTAAAAAAAATGGCTCAGGACTCGAAATTGGGATATTTGGGATATTTTGAAAACTGCAGGGGGGTTTGGGACAAATGTGACCAAATGCCGCGTTTAGAACTTGGCATATGTTGGGTATAAAAAAGTCGTAATTTCAAACTGCGAATACTTGCAGAGAGCCAGAATTTGGCTCCAAAATATGGCTCAGAACTCGAAATTGGGATATTTGGGATATTTCGAAAACTGCAGCGGAGTTTGTGCGAAATGGGACTCACTGCCGCTTTCAAGACTTGGCATATGTTGGGTATAAAATGTCGTAATTTCAAACCGCGAATACGTGCATAGAGCCAAAATTTGGCTCCACAATATGGCTCAGGCCTCGAAATTGGGATGTTTGTGATATTTTGA